>NC_083592.1:56183719-56483719 GCF_027579695.1 Neoarius graeffei
CGGATGACGGGGTGTGTGTGTGTCGGCGCAGATGACTGTGTGTGTGTCGGCGCGGATGACGGGGTGTGTGTGTGTGTCGGCACAGATGACTGTGTGTGTGTCGGCGCGGATGACGGGGTGTGTGTGTGTGTCGGCGCCGATGACGGGGTGTGTGTGTGTGTCGGCGCGGATGACGGGGTGTGTGTGTGTGTCGGCGCGGATGACGGGGTGTGTGTGTGTGTGTCGGCGCGGATGACGGGGTGTTTGTGTGTCGGCGCGGATGACGGGGTGTGGGTGGGTGTGTGTGTCGGTGCGGATGACGGGGTGTGGGTGTGTGTGTCGGCGCGGATGACGGGGTGTGTGTGTAGGCGCGGATGACGGGGTGTGTGTGTCAGCGCGGATGACGGGGTGTGTGTGTGTGTGGGCGCGGATGACTGTGTGTGTGTTGGCGCAGATGACGGGGTGTGTGTGTGTCGGCGCGGATGACTGTGTGTGTGTGTCGGCGCGGATGACGGGGTGTGTGTCTGTGTCGGCGCGGATGACGGGGTGTTTGTGTGTGTGTGGGCGCGGATGACTGTGTGTGTGTTGGCGCAGATGACGGGGTGTGTGTGTGTCGGCGTGGATGACTGTGTGTGTGTGTCGGCGCGGATGACTGTGTGTGTGTGTCGGCGCGGATGACGGGGTGTTTGTGTGTCGGCGCGGATGACGGGGTGTGTGTGTGTGTGTGTGTGTGTGTATGACGGGGTGTGTGTGTGTGTGTGTGTATGACGGGGTGTGTGTGTGTGTGTGTGTCAGTGCGGATGACGGTGTGTGTTGGCGCGGATGACTGTGTGTGTGTGTGTGTGTGTGTGTGTGTGTGTGTGTGTATGTGTGTGTGAATGTGGATGAGTGTGTGTGTGTGTGTGTGTCAATGTGGATGAGTGTGTGTGTTTGTTCTCCACAGCTGATAAAACTCCTCTTGATGATCTGGATTTCATTCCCTATAATTGGCTAATCAAACAGATCACAACTTGCCAAAACACACACTTAACAGGCGTGCACGAGCTGTCACACTCCCACTCGTTCACACTCCCACTCCCAGCACCATCACACTTTCAGTGCACACACACACACACACACACACACACACACCACATGCCAGCTGCGTGGTCTGTCACCATCAGCGCAGGCCAAACATTCCTCTTCCTCTCATAATAATGGCAATCTTGAAGTCCGTGAAGTGGGCGGGGTTTATGCTAGCATGGGAGGAGCTTCACATTTAGAGTAACAAAATTATAGTTTGTCATCTCGGTATTCAGAGAATCAGGTTTTTTTCAGTCCATATATGAAAGTATAGATGATCGTTTGCGTCCATATATGGTAATTTAGGCAGGATTTTAGTCTCTATACGGTATGTATAGCTATATGTGTAGCACATAGGAAGTATATCTGAGGCCTTGAGTCCATATTCTTCAGTGTTGGAGAAACATGTCCAGATATTGAAATATAGGAGGGGCTTGAGTCCAGATATGGAAGTTTGAGTTCATATGCTTAATTATTGGACTATGCCCATATATGGAGATACAGGCAAAACTTGAACCTCTATATGGATATTTAGGTGAGACTTTGTCCATATATGGAGATATATCTGAAACTTTGAGTCCATATAAGAGAATATAAACTTCTCAGATCTCGTATATTGAGATGGAAGCATCTTCAATGGGTGTGTTTTGAAGACCATATATGGAAAATATGGGTGTGTCTTTGGGAATCAAATGTAGATTGAGTTTATATCTGGAAATATGGAGCCTTTGAAGTTCATATATTACAATCTTGACTTGTATTATAGTTCACCTGTGGAGATTTGGATGTGTCTATGAGTTCTTATATGGAAATATAGAGTCCGTATAGAGAGAAGAAGAAGAAACCTTTATTTGTCACATGCACACTTCAAGCACAGTGAGATTCATCCTCTGCATTTAACCCATCTGAAGCAGTGAACACACACACACACACACACACACACACACACACACACACACACACACACACAGAGACACCCCCAGAGCCGTGGGCAGCCACACTACAGCGCCTGGGGAGCAGTCAGGGGTTAAATGCCTTGCTCAAGGGCACTTCAGGCCATGGCCGCCCCACGTTAACCTAACTGTATATATATGGCAACCTGACTTTGTTTTTCATCCATAGATGGGAACGTGGGCATGTCTTCAAGCTCAGATGTTGAAATAATCAGGTATTTTCACAAAGTCAGCTAGCTGACAGGAGAAAACCTTACCTTTGCCCCTTTTCCACCAAAGCAGTTCCAGGGCTGGTTCGGGGCCAGTGCTTAGTTTGGAACCGGGTTTTCTGTTTCCACTGACAAAGAACTGGCTCTGGGGCCAGAAAAACCGGTTCCAGGCTAGCACCAACTCTCTGCTGGGCCAGAGGAAAGAACCGCTTATGTCAGCGAGGGGGCGGAGTTATTAAGACCAACAACAATAACAAGACCGCGAAAGATCGCCATTTTTAAGCAACGAGAAGCAGCAGCTGTACAAACGCAAAGTCATCCATTATTATTGTTGTTGTTGTTGTTGTTGTTGTTGCTGCTGCTGCTGCTGCTTCTTCCGTGTTGTTTTTGCTTCGATATTCGCGCCAAGGTTTATGCAAACGTAGCGACGTAACTGACGTATACAGCGACGTAACTGACGTATACAACGATGCAACTGATGTAGGGCTGTGCGATGTCCCCTTAATTGGCATCGACGATGTTTACAGTGCAAACATCGTGATGGACGATCATATCATGAGCGGGGGGGGATTTTAATACCACGTTATTAAATATTATTATTATTATTATTATTATTATTATTATTATTAAAAGTATTAGATACTCATCCGAGGCTTTGGCACGTAAAGAAAAAAAAGCGCTAGGTGATGTGGAATATTTGGCCCTGATAACGGATATGTGGTCCAGCTGCAACATGATGCCCTATATGTCAGCTACCGTACATTATGTGGACCGAGAGTGGGCAATGCAGTCCAAATGCCTGCAGACGAGTTTCATGCCAGAGACGCATTCAGCGGACAATTTAGAAGACGCATTGCGCGAGACACTTGCCGAATGGAAAATAGAGGAGAAAAAGATCGCCTGCATAACAACGGGGCGAATATTGTTGCAGCCATCAGGCAATTGAAACGGCCGTGGTTAAGTTGTCTTGGGCACAATTTGAACCTGGCCATAACCAACTCGCTTGCGCAACAGAGGGCCAGTACAGACCGAGCGTTTGGAGTTTGCCGAGCAGTCAACACTGCGTTTGCGCACAGCTGGCTTCGGAGAAATTAGCTGCACAAGGCGCAGGTGGAAACGAACCTCCCCGAGCACTCACTGATCACGCTAAGATATTAATCTGCTCTAACAATGAAAGACTAGTATTCAAACTATGAGAAGAAACTACACTTAAGCTATTACTCATTGTTTATTTACACCATATCAATTGAAGATGCGTTTCGGCCTTTAGTGCGCACTTGAACGCGCTAATTTTTCCAATTTATTAGTGTTTGAATTATTGCACCAGCTTTTAAAATCATGATTTAATATATATATATATATATATATATATATATATATATATATATATATATATATATATATATTTTTTTTTTTTACTGTCTTTACATTTATCAGAATCACCTTCATTCTTCCATTTGGTTTGACATTATGGCTTAGAGTGGACCATTTTGTGTCTGAAAGTGGGCCTATTTACCAGATTAAAGTTACTTGACTTCTGCCGAAGTCTGCGCTTCACTGCCGTTTGATAAGGTGCAATATTTCCCGACTGAAGTCGTTAATAGCGGCTATTTGTTTGAACAACATGACAAATTTTACATTAAAAGTATAGTGTAGGCTAAAAAATGAAATTGAAATGTATTATTAGTAGCATACTGCATTTGTGTAACCACATGTTATGTTCACTAGCACGTCCCTGCACCATAGCCTACGTGAACAAGCGGTAATAGGATATTACTTTATAATGATTTATATAATTATGTATTTATATATAATTATATGTTATATAATATATTTATATATTAAACAAAACTAACTAACTAAACTAACAAAAAACTAACTTTTTAGGTTAAATAGGCCCAGATGATACCGTATATGCATGTTTATGACAGGAGGGGGCGTGGTATCATGATGGTGGCTCTCCATCGTGATGGATGACCACCATCGTCGATGGACGATGGCATCGTCTATCGGCACAGCCCTAAACTGATGTATACAGCGACGTAATGACGTGGCTTCCCTTAGCACCGCGAGCTATGGAAAAGCAAACTGGTTCTCAGCTGGCTCGCAAGTTGAACGAGTTGTGAACCAGCACCAGCACTGGCCCCGAACCAGCCCTGGAACTGATTTTGTGGAAAAGGGGTACTTGTGGACTGTAATTTATTTTGCCTGCTCAGTGAGCAGAAATGTTGAATAGGGCAGGTCTTTGGGGTCATTCACAGGTACAAAGACACGCCCACCAATGGGCATCTTGGAGATGGACCCTCGTAACTCTGCTGCTTGTTTTTGTAATGTTATCTCTATGTGGGAGTCTGAGTAAGTTGGGAAAAAGCACAGCAATGTGTGTGAATTCTTTGTTGTGACTTGTGTACTTCCTGCAGATATAAATAGTCAGACTGAATGCAAATGAGCAGCTCGGAGTACACAGCGTTCTCATGGTGCGGTTCTCTGTCTGAGATGATTTTGATTTGACACTAATTTTGAGATGTGATCAATGATCTTATGTGCATGATGAAGACAAAACTCGTTTCATTTCGCCAGTGATTTTATACTGTATGTTAGAATTGTAGAGATGCTTCCTTTACTGTAACGGACAGGCACAGAGGCCACGCCTCCTTAACCAAAGTTGACCTTTTACACCCTGACACTGTTAATTCCTTATTTAGGCATAGAACAAAATGAACTCGTTTATCTGCATGAGAGTGTTATTTGGAATCCGCTGTCCTTCGTGTCTTGGCTCCGGTTCCTGAGTCGGTTGGTGTCGGATGGTGATTTGTTGCCTGGTTTTGGGCGCTGATTTTTAAAGAGTGTAAGAAATTTGTCAAACAGATGAGAGTGGACGTTGGACTGGGGTATTCGGATTGTCGTTTATTAGGTGCAGAAGATCAGTATAGCATTGTATCATCACAGTTGATTGAAAAAAAAAAGGGATGTGGGAAAAGTGAGATGTTGTTTTGCTGAGTAAGATTGCCCTTGATTTAAAACACACACACTTCTTATCCTTAATCAGGCTTGAACAGAACAAACAGTTGAAAATGCTGAGAGAAAAGTCAGAAAACTTTAAAGCAGATACGCAGAGCCATGGCCTCGCTTTCGTTTATAAATGCCTTGAGACCTCAAGAATGGCACAGGAATAGTTTTAAGCGTTAACAATAAATCTAATATAGTAATTTTTATGATTAAAGTGATTTATATAGGTAGCGGTCTGAGTGAATGACCTTGACGTCTGTAACGTCACAGCAGGAAGTCTGTCGGTCTCATCGCCATTTCCGCTATACTAAAACACAGAGCTGACTGCAACTCCGATCCTCCATTTTGAGCTAATTTATCGCCTTGCCACGTGGATGTGTTGCTGGCGGGTGCAGCAACATGACAGAAGGTGGATGTGTGTTGCATTCATGGCCCAAGAATGTTCAAACTGCAAAGATTCGGACGCGTTTTGCGAGAAATTCACAGGCACATTGGGCGCCTACGAAGTGGTCTGTCCTCTGCTCTGCACATTTTACTGAAGACTCGTATGAAACCCCTGATCTGTTGAGGAGCGTTGGCTATAAACCCGTATTGAAAGAGGGTGCAGTATCAACAATTAAATGAAACTACCAGAAAAGGAAAGTATTTATTTATTAAAAAGGAAAGTGAGTTCAGTTGCACCAGTCCTCCCGGAGTGAGCCGAGGGTTGTTGGTAAAACCCGGGACGGAACGGGACGGGACATATCGCTCGGGCAGTGGCCTCCCTGCAGTTGTTGCTAAAACCGGTGACATCCCGTTCCATCCCGGGTTTTAGTAATTGCCTGAGCCGAGCAGTAATGGCGGAGTACACAGTATGAAGAAAAGTGAATGAGTGGAGCAGCCGTCTGATTTCTAAACTGGATATCGCTGCCATCTCGCCCTTACGTGAAAGAAGCGAATGAACGGAGACCTGAACAAACAACTGAAAGTCAGATTGTTTCAAAAACAATCGGCCTTCGAGAGGTGAGAACACAGACGGGTTACGCTCCGACTCTCAATTGGATTTTTTTAAAAAATCACTCGTTGTTTACCTGCGTTTAGATTAATCCATGTAACTTGTATTGTGTGTTTAAGTTAGCGGTATAAGATTATTTAATTTGCTTCAGAATGTGATTGTCTCCGTTCATCTGATTATTTAATTAGCCTTTTACGTTTTATCAGTGAAAATGCATGCATGTACATGTATGTTGCATAAGTTATAGTACCCATCCTGTTTTAATGAGAGTCAACCCACAATCAATGAAGTCAAATCAGTCTTAGTTGAGCAAGTCGGTAACGCTATTTCTTACTTTCACCATAAATCTTTATTTATATGACTTTTAGGCTATAGCTGTAAAAGGCCTCGGCCTTAAAACCGGTTCTTGCTGTGACGTCACGCGCTCAGGGCTGGCTGGCTCAGCGGGGCAGCTCCAATGCCAACTTTGCGGTCGATTTTAACTCTCAATTTTATATATAATAATATTTTTTTTTATTCCCATTTATGCAGCATACAAGAGTCAAGGATGGAGATACTATCCACTCAGAAATATATTTAAAAATAAAGGCTCTGCGTATCTGCTTTAACAACGCAATCAAGATTGGAAAGAACTAACAGTAATAGTGTGTCACTCCACCGTCATGTTCTCTGTGTGTAGAATTACCACAGCCACTTGAATCCACCATTCTCCATCCAGATGTGAACGACTTGCCAGATGGTCCAGCGTACTAGAGTTGAGCTGAAGTGTTGAGCAGTTGTTTGTTGAGCTGTTTATTAGAGTTGGTGAGTAGAACTGTTGGGTGTTTTAGGTGTTGAATAGGTGAGTCGAGTTGAGTTGAAAACTGGATGTGAGCCGAGTTGTGTTCAGGTGAGTTGATGTGAGTTGAGATGTTACATTGAAGCCAGTTGAGCTGTTAGATTGATGTGAGAAGTTGATGTGAGTTGTGTTGTGTTGTTGATGTGAGTTGAGATGTTAAGTGGATGTGAGTTGCGTTGTCTTGGTGTGTGTTGTGTTGAGTTTATTTGAGTTGATGGGAGTTCAGTTGTGTTGATGGGAGTTGTGTTGATGTGATGCGAGTTAAATTGATGAGTTGTGTTGAGTTGAATGGTGTTGATGTCGGTTGAGTTCATGTGAGTTGTGAGTTGAGGTGAGGTGAGTTGAGTTGATTTGAGTTGATGAGTTGAATGGTGTTGATGTGAGTTGTGTTGAGCTGTTGATGTGAGTTGAGTTGATGAGTTGAATGGTGTTGATGTGAGTTGTGTTGAGCTGTTGATGTGAGTTGAGTTGAGTTGATGAGTTGAATGGTGTTGATGTGAGTTGAGGTGAGCTGATGTGAGTTGTGTTGAGCTGTTGATGTGAGTTGATTTGAGTTGATGAGTTGAATGGTGTTGATGTGAGTTGTGTTGAGCTGTTGAGTTGAGTTGATGAGTTGAATGGTGTTGATGTGAGTTGTGTTGAGCTGTTGATGTGAGTTGTGTTGATGAGTTGAATGGTGTTGATGTGAGTTGGTGAGCTGATGTGAGTTGTGTTGAGCTGTTGATGTGAGTTGTGTTGATGAGTTGAATGGTGTTGATGTGAGTTGAGGTGAGCTGATGTGAGTTGTGTTGAGCTGTTGATGTGAGTTGAGATGAGTTGATGAGTTGAATGGTGTTGATGTGAGTTGAGTTGAGTTGATGAGTTGAATGGTGTTGAGTTGAGTTGATGAGTTGAATGGTGTTGATGTGAGTTGAGGTGAGTTGAGTTAAGTTGATGTGAGTTGTGTTGATGAGTTGAATGGTGTTGATGTGAGTTGTGTTGAGCTGATGATGTGAGTTGAGTTGATGTGAGTTGAGTTGTCTTGGTGTGAGTTGTTAAGTTGATGTGGCGCTGTTGTGTTGAATTGTTGATGAACCTGTTGAGTTGTCGAGTGAACATTCACTGTAAACAGTACAAACTTTTTTTTTAATCATCCTGTAACTTTAGTGTAAAGACAATTTAAAAGGCTGATGTGGTTGAGAATCGTTTCTTGTAGACAAAACATAAATGCAAAAAAAAAGACACTCAAAGCTGAATGGACATGAAAATGGATTTTTTTCAGTTTGAAATGTGAGATTGTTGAATAAAAAAGCAGCCGAGTGTAATTCTGTATTGTGCGAGTACTGGGGAAAGAAACGCAGGTTGTTGGTACTGCACTCATGCCGTTAGCTCTCTAACTGTCCTCTGAGTGATGGCATACGGATGTTGACTAGCTTTCCATCTGTCTCCCGCTGGCCGCTGGGCTTTATGCACTTCAGAGCAGGAAGGAGTGATGAAGGGAGGAGGGAAGGAGGAGGGAAGGGAAGAGCGTTGAGCGTGAGACTGTTTGTGTTTGAAGAGGGGTTTTTTTTCCACATCTGACCTTCACTTCATCTAATCTTCATCCTCCTGCTTCACAACAACTCTGTTATTGATGAGCACCTCTGAGTTTTAAACGGGTCAGAGGTTAGAGGTAAGAGGTCATGAGTTTCATTTGGCAAAGAGGAGGAGCAGAGGAGGAGTAAAAGATCAATGGCACTTTAGATATTTGAGACTGGTCATCGCTCAGTACTTGACCTCTTCTTCTTCCCAGCATCAGCGCGGACCGGAACAAACATGACCGCTTGTTTTCCTCAGGGAAAGACTGGGTCAAAACATTCTGTCCCTCATATACATACACACACACACACACACACACACACACACACACACACACACACACACACACACTTCCTTGGAGCGTTCACCCTCGGTCCCTCAAAAAAAAAAACTAGCCAGCTGTCTTTGTCGGGATTGATACCCCGGCCTGTCTCGTCTCTAATTTGTAGGCAGTAATTAGCACTCGAGTGAAAGTCCCTGTCCCAAAAGCAGCCGATGGAAAGGTCATCCAGCACAGTCTTTTTCCCTCTTGACGTCTTCTTCCATTCGCGTGTGTGCGCACTTTTTTTTTTCTTTCTTGCTGGAGATTTGGGACAAGGCCTTTTCAATCTCCTGTTCAGTTTGCACAGCTTTGCTCTCCACTCATTCCACCTGTGATGGAAAAAGAATAGAAGTGAAATGCATTTCAAATGAAATACGCTGTGCTGCAAAATGCATTCGCTAAAATAAATTCGAGGATATATTGTGTGAATACCAAAGCCATTTTCGGATTTGCATTTCAGACGTGATCCGCGTTGTTAAAATGTAGAAATGGAGCGTATCTCAATTTACATGTCAGCAAATGGACTTGAGGAAGTCCTGTAAGTATTAATGAAATTATCAGCCCACGGGAAGGAGAAGTTCTTCATCTCACACAGAATCAAGAACCGGTTTACACCTGCTTCAGATAACATCTCTAAGATCTGTCATTTCCATCGTTCTGTTTTTGTGCCAAGAAAGAAATTAATAGACTTTTTTTTTTCATTTAATTATAATTCTCAGAAATTGCAGATACACAATTTAGAAGTGAGATAGACGATCGGTGCAAGAGCAGATTTCAACCCGCTCAAGATTCCGATGCGATCTGATCTCATGTACATGGAGGATATTACATGGTGGCGCAAAGATATGAAGTTTATCTTTGAGTGGTGAATATATATTTATATTTTTCCAACACGACAAGATAAACTTCATATCCTCGCACCACCGTGTAATAGTCTTAATATTATAGGGACACATCCACAAAAAAATATGCAGGTAAATCAAAAGAATTTTCATTTTGAACCGGTTCGCCATTTTGACAACGCGCGTCTAGTCAGCGGGAAAACACTGGGAGTGACATCATCAGAGTGAACGATCAGGAATTGTGTCACTCAGATCCATGATGTGGGTGGCACAGTGGTGTAGTGGTTAGCGCCGTCGCATCACAGCAAGAAGGTCCAGGTTCGAGCCCCGTGGCCGGCGAGGGCCTTTCTGTGTGGAGTTTGCATGTTCTCCCCATGTCCGCGTGGGTTTCCTCCGGGTGCTCCGGTTTCCCCCACAGTCCAAAGACATGCAGGTTAGGTTAACTGGTGACTCTAAATTGAGCGTAGGTGTGAATGTGAGTGTGAATGGTTGTCTGTGTCTATGTGTCAGCCCTGTGATGACCTGGCGACTTGTCCAGGGTGAACCCCGCCTTTCGCCCGTAGTCAGCTGGGATAGGCTCCAGCTCGCCTGCGACCCTGTAGAACAGGATAAAGCAGCTAGAGATGATGAGATGAGATGAGATCCGTGATGTATTTCGTCCGAAAAACGCGAGTTTTTCAACATGAGAAGATAAACTTCATATCTTAAAACCAATGTGTGATTTTCTTTTTATTATATCGACATATTGACAAACAAAAAGTCCCCAAATTTATCAAAACAACTCATCGATTTGCTCACGAGTGACTGATCGAGATTTATGTCATGGTTTTGGTTCTCCATGTCCCGGATGGAGCTCGGATGAAAAACACAAGTGGTGTAGTTCCCACTAAAACACTGGTGTCCATAGAATATATACCATATACACACATACTGAAAGCAAGACGGCCCTTCGATTTCATAAAATCGGTGAAATTTACGTATTTCTCTCTGAAATGTGGTCATTGTGATATATGTTTATTTCTGTAATATCTGACAAAATATCAGGCCATTCTGTGGCTGGGAAGTTATTTAATTTGATGGGATTAAAACAAATAATGTGCATGAAATCGCTCGCTTCGTGCAGTCAAGCAGACAGAGGAAGTCCGTGTGTGTGTGTTTGCGCATGCGCAGGTTTACCTTTGAGCGTGCACTGACAGTTCCATCATTCTGTCGCTAAACGAACAGCTGATCACACCGAGGTGCTCGCTGAGCGCCCATATTTATTAGTTTGGTCCTGCGTTTCCTTTCCTTCGTATAGAACATAACGTCTTTTCTTCTCGCTTTCTTTCCGTTACTGTAGTCGCTCTTTCACGTTTCATTCGCACACTCACATCCTCCATTTTTCTCTCCTGTTTCAAATTTGTATCCCACAATGCCTTGCGTGAACGGGGAAAGACCACCACGGGATGTGATGCATGACGTAGTATCTTGTATTGGGTCATGGTGAAGCAGGAAAAAACAGCGGAGAATTTACGGCCACGTGGAGATAAATTCATAAAATTGGAAGTCTGTGATTCAAATTCAGTAGCTTTTGGTCAGTAAACAAAAATAATTGGGTGTCGGGAAAATTATTTTTATGACCTACACTTGAAAAATCTGAAAGGCAGTTCAGCTTTAACTTGCACATTTTTTTGTGGACGTGTCTGTATAATATAAAGAACATTACACGGTGGCGTGAAGATATGAAGTTTATCTTCTTGTGTTGAAAATATGTTCGCCACTCGAAGATGAACTTCATATCTTTGTGGAACCGTGTCATGTCCTCTATATTCCTGTTGATTGTCAAAGCAAACATTCAAACCATTAAAATATCAGAAACACCTGAAGCTGGAGTAAATTCCAGACAAACCGTTTCCTCGTGACGAGTGATGTGCAGAAAATGACCGTGATCTGTGTACTGATGTTTTTCCTTCACGTTTTTCTCCTTCAGCTCGTTTTCTTGTAGAAATAAAACGCACACAAACCGAAATCGATGTGAGCTGCGAGTTTGTTGTGGCCGAGCCCTGCATCTCAATTGCAGGAACGGCAGAAGGAGCGTTTTCTCTTCTCTCGGGCAGACCTTTTTAAAAAAAAGAAAAATTCACACTGATAAAACCACTTCAGGGTGATGGGAAGAGCTTCTTGTGGGGTTTTATTTTTTTTCCTTCCTCTTTGTTTATTTTTACATCTCGCAGTAAAAGGAAGCGTGACATTTAAGGCATGTTTAAAAGTCAGAAGGTTTACTCTGCGTACTCGACACTTGAGTGAATGTAATCGGTCACTTAATTTCCCTGGCTTTTTTTTTTTAAACAGAAACAAACAGACGCGAATGAGACGCGATGATTAAGGCTGAATCGTTACGGCTGAGCATGTGTTACGATCTCACTTGCGCTCACCTCGCCTCTGGCCTAAAAACCCATTTTCGCAGTATACGGCCGTCTCATTACAATTACAATCCCATCTTTCATTTCTTCGCAGGTTGTCAGGGATATTTGATGTATTTCTGCTATAAACGATGCTGAAGTGGGCTGCGTTGATGCCGCCGCATGCTGACAGGCATTCATGGTTTGGCTCCTACTCTGCCAAAACATTTCAATAGTTTTTTTGTTTGTTTTTTTTTTTTTTTTGAGCTGCACACGCTGTCATTAAATTGTCTCGACAGTAACCCCGCCATCCCCTTTCCCATCTTTACCAACAATGTTCCAGTCCAGCGCACAGCTAAATCACGAGTGTTAAATTAACACTCAGAGTGCACGCTTCAAAACAATGTAGTTCTCAAATGGAGCTGTTGATTTAATGCTTTGTTTTGTTGCGTAGCCTGAAGGCAACAAGATGCCGTGAGAAGGTACGAGCACTTCACAGAATTACTTTTGCTTACATTTATGTTGTTTTCTCCCCTTACAGGCTGACAGGTTATTTTGAACATCTCCTGTGGCTCATTGTCCAGTCCGAACCATCTCTCTGCACCAAGAGTGAACACAGCCCCTGCTGTATGCTCACAACTACGAGACATCTAATCAGAACAAGCGGAGTCTACCAGGAATTGCTGTTTCTCATTTGACCCAGCTGTGTCATCCATTCTGTACACTTAGAACCAACAGTGGTCCAATCAGAACCATTTCTACCCAACTACCAGTTCTCCAAGAACTGATTATCACCAAGAACGGCCAATCAGAGCCACCAAGAAGAAGCATTTCTACCAAACTCAAACTACCAGTTCTCCAAACCAAACTTCTTCACTGATCGTCAAGACGACCAATCAGAACCATCGCTGTACACCAAGAAGTACCGTTCTTCCAATCAGAACCAACAGCCATCTAATCAGGACCATTGTTGTTCAATTGGAACCAAAACAGGTCTCAAATAAGATTTCTTTTCCAGTTTCTATCCAATCCAAAAAAAGGAGACCTGGAGAAATGGGTGCGGCTAAAGTCCTACTTGTGATGCTAGTGATTGGTCTGGAAATTGCGAACTGTGTGAACTGGAACCCAGTCCCACGCAAGACCATCCGATATCACGGTGAGTAACTTGTAATCAGACTCATCTCATCTCATTATCTGTAGCCGCTTTATCCTGTTCTACAGGGTCGCAGGCAAGCTGGATCCTATCCCAGCTGACTACGGGCGAAAGGCGGGGTTCACCCTGGACAAGTCGCCAGGTCATCACAGGGCTGACACATAGACACAGACAACCATTCACACTCACATTCACACCTACGCTCAATTTAGAGTCACCAGTTAACCTAACCTGCATGTCTTTGGACTGTGGGGGAAACCGGAGCACCCGGAGGAAACCCACGCGGACATGGGGAGAACATGCAAACTCCACACAGAAAGGCCCTCGCCGGCCACGGGGCTCGAACCCGGACCTTCTTACTGTAAGGCGACAGCGCTAACCACTACACCACCGTGCCGCCTGTAATCAGACTGTAAGGGGGAAAAAATGACATTTCTGTGTGATTTATAGATATTTTAAAAATTACTTATTATTCTATCCACATTCACTGGATATCAGCAATCGTGCACTCTGCTTGGCTGCTCTACTACTAGGATATCAGCTCATATACCGTGAGTAGAGAAAAACAAAATGGCGGAGCGTGTCGCTGAACCAACCAAGGACGAAATAAAAACTCTACTCGAAAACAAAACCCCAAAAATTATCAAGCATTTAAAAGAAACAGAAATAGCTAAAAGAATATAGTTTTTTGTTTGGTTGGGTTTTTTGTTCTCTTGTTCCACACTCCAGCCCAGTCAGTGGCCGTAACGCACCTTGAAGTTGGTTTGCCAACCACCAAAAAACCCTGTGATTTTGTCGGACATTTTGTACAAAGTTTTTGTTTATCGAATTTGAAAAAAATAAAAAGGCGCCATTTCTCAAAACCCAGTGAATGTGGATAGAATAAAACAGTTATTCCGTTCAATCTTGTCATACATGGCTTATACAGTGGTGCTTGAAAGTTTGTGAACCCTTTAGAATTTTCTATGTTTCTGCATAAACATGACCTAAAACATCATCAGATTTTCACACACGTCCTAAAAGAAGATAAAGAGAACCCAGTTAAACAAATGAGACAAAAATATTATACTGGGTCACTTATTTATTAAGGAAAATGATCCAATATTACATATCTGTGAGTGGCAAAAGTATGTGAACCTTTGCTTTCAGTATCTGGTGTGACCCCCTTGTGCAGCAATAACTGCATCTAAACGTTTGCGGTAACTGTTGATCAGTCCTGCACACCGGCTTGGAGGAATTTTAGCCCGTTCCTCCGTACAGAACAGCTTCAACTCTGGGATGTTGGTGGGTTTCCTCACATGAACTGCTCGCTTCAGGTCCTTCCACAACATTTCCATTGGATTAAGGTCAGGACTTTGACTTGGCCATTCCAAAACATTCACTTTATTCTTCTTTAACCATTCTTTGGTAGAACGACTTGTGTGCTTAGGGTCGTTGTCTTGCTGCATGACTCACCTTCTCTTGAGATTCAGTTCATGGACAGATGTCCTGACATTTTCCTTTAGAATTCACTGGTATAATTCAGAATTCATTGTTCCATCAATGATGGCAAGCCGTCCTGGCCCAGATGCAGCAAAACAGGCCCAAACCATGATACTACCACCACCATGTTTCACAGATGGGATAAGGTTTTCCTTACTTTTACTGGAATGCAGTGTTTTCCTTTCTCCAAACATAATGCTTCTCATTTAAACCAAAAAGTTCTATTTTGGTCTCATCCGTCCACAAAACATTTTTCCAATAGCCTTCTGGCTTGTCCACGTGATCTTTAGCAAACTGCAGATGAGCAGCAGTGTTCTTTTTGGAGAGCAGTGGCTTTCTCCTTGCAACCCTGCCATGCACACCATTGTTGTTCAGTGTTCTCCTGATGGTGGACTCATGAACATTAACATTAGCCAATGTGAGAGAGGCCTTCAGTTGCTTAGAAGTTACCCTGGGGTCCTTTATGACCTCGCCAACTATTACACGCCTTGCTCTTGGAGTGATCTTTGTTGGTCGACCACTCCTGGGGAGGGTAACAATGGTCTTGAATTTCCTCCATTTGTACACAATCTGTCTGACTGTGGATTGGTGGAGTCCAAACTCTTTAGAGATGGTTTTGTAACCTTTTCCAGCCTGATGAGCATCAACAACACTTTTTCTGAGGTCCTCAGAAATCTCCTTTGTTCGTGCCATGATACACTTCCACAAACATGTGTTGTGAAGATCAGACTTTGATAGATCCCTGTTCTTTAAATAAAACAGGGTGCCCACTCACACCTGATTGTCATCCCATTGATTGAAAACACCTGACTCGAATTTTACCTTCAAATGAACTGCTAATCCTAGAGGTTCACATACTTTTGCCACTCACAGATATGTAATATTGGATCATTTTCCTCAATAAATAAATGACCAAGTATAATATTTTTGTCTCATTTGTTTGAAAATCTGATGATGTTTTAGATCATATTTATGCAGAAATATAGAAAATTCTAAAGGGTTCACAAACTTTCAAGCACCACTGTACATGCTTCTTCAGCTCCCTCGTGTCCTTCATCTTCTACCTGCTCTCTTGTTACCTTTTTTTTTTTTAAACCTCAGCCTTTTTCTTCGCTCAGCTTCCTCCTCCTTCTCTCGTTCTCAGGCTGATCAGGTTACCGCTTGCCTTTACTGGCTCTGGCATAAAAGCACTCGCTTTTCTGCCCTCTCTTGCTCCTTCCCTCGCTTCATTTGTTCTCGTTCTTCTTTTCTCTCACTGTTCCAGTGTATGGTTTTTTTTGTTTTTTGTTTTTTTTGTCTGTGTGTGTGTGTGTGTGTGTGTGTGTGTGTGTGTGTGTGTGCATGTGCAGCTGTGGAAAGTGGAGATCGTCACTGACGGGCAGAAAGCAGTGCACTAAAACAACAGGTAGTGAACTAAAAGCAGACTCGTACCCCCGCCAGACTGCAGGTAGTCTACAAGCCAACTACTGGATTCAACAATAAAGCAATTTCAAACACACACACACACACACACACACACTGGCTGTAGAGATGGTGGGATGGTTTCTTAACACCATAAATGGAAGAGAAATGGCGAAACTGGGAAAGAGGGAGAAAAGAAAAATATACAGTGTGTGTGTTTAACTACTGTTCCAGGTCATGTGTGTCCCAAACCACACAAACATAAACCCCGTGTGCACTGGATGAGAGAGACAGACAGAATGCTGGAGTGTGTGTGTGTGTGTGCGTGTGTGTGTGTGTGTAGAGTGCTTAGACTGGCAGTCCGAGGGATTTAGATCTCAGCCAGTATAGCCATGTGATTGTGCGTTTGTGTGTGTAGAGAGATAAAAGTGAAGATAATGTACACCCCACCCCACAGCCTCCCCCTCTTCAGTTCCTCCTAAATTAACTGTGACTTCAAGTCCACACACACACACACACACACACACACACGTACTTCCATCATCTTTGAGATTCTCTGTTTTCTCTCTCTCTCTTTGATATAAACTCATTTTCTCTCGTTGTCTCTTCTCCATTATCACATTTTCACCCACATGATGCTTTCTGAAATTCCACCACTAATGAGCCGGTTCCTGGCTGGCGATATGAGTTCTGTTCCAGCAGGTCTGAATTTAAAATCTGGTGCTTGGGGGTGGAGTCATGTCCTTCTCATGACAACAACTAAACCAGTTTAAGCGAGCATATACTTACTAACATATTAGTGAATAGTTTATTGTAATCGAAAAGCTAGCATGAACTGGGGCCCACGTGTTGATTTTGACTAACTAGCAAAAAATGTAGGCTAACTGTTAAACTACAGCTACGTCTACATTTACACAAATCTGTAGAACCCCGTTTTCCAGCCGCGAGACCGATACTTTTCGAAAACGCTCTCTTACCCCTTTTCCAACAAAGCAGTTCCAGGGCTGGTTCGGGGCCAGTGCTTAGTTTGGAACCGGGTTTTCTGTTTCCACTGACAAAGAACTGGCTCTGGGGCCAGAAAAACCGGTTCCAGGCTAGCACCAACTCTCTGCTGGGCCAGAGGAAAGAACCACTTACGTCAGCGGGGGGGAGGAGTTGTTAAGACCAACAACAATAACAAGACCAACAACAATAACAAGTTGTTGTTGCTGCTGCTGCTTCTTCTGTGTTGTTTTTGCTTCGATATTCGCGCCAAGGTTTATGCAAACGTAGCGACGTAACTGACGTATACAGCGACGTAATGACGTGGCTCCCCTTAGCACCGCGAGCTATGGAAAAGCAAACTGGTTCTCAGCTGGCTCGCAAGTTGAACGAGGTGTGAACCAGCACCAGCACTGGCCCCGAACCAGCCCTGGAACTGATTTGGTGGAAAAGGGGTATCTGAGGTGCATAACATAAAAAGACTGTCTTTGCATTGTAACATGAACAGGGAAAAGGGAAAGTTCCAGAAATAATGAAGTGTGGTTGCCATGACACTGGCGAAAGTTTGTGCTCGAGACCCCAAAACAAACACGACGGGCGAAACGCAGTCAGTGCTGCTGTGCCTATCAAATTCACTAATCTACTGAGAGGTAAATCTTTGTCGTACAAATCTTTGTACATCCCCATATTTGTTCACGCAGGAATCCCAATCAACGCTTTCGACTGATATATAACTTCTCGGTTATGTCATTGTAACAGGGTCTGTCTCAGAAACTGGGTACTGTGGGGGAACCCCGCTAAATATACTCAGTCAATAAACTATATGGTTTTGAATGGTGATGTTGGTTTTAATTTGAAATAAAATGATGAAAGGAATAATACAGATAAAACTAAATCTTTGATGTGAATACTCTTCAGAATTTGGCAAAAATTCTGCAAATTTGTGGAAAAATGGCGGCTTGATCTGGGACATGATAAATGGTCGACTACATCGCATTCCCTTAAAGGTCCCATGGCATGAAATTTTCACTTTCTGAGGTTTTTTAACGTTAAAATGAGTTCCTCTGACCTTCCTAAGTCACCCCAGTGGCTAGAAATTTCATAATGTGTAAACCAAACTATGCCCAATATTTGAGAATGGCGCATCAAAACGGCGCGTTGAGAAGCTCTTCCCTTACCGACGTCAGCAAGGGAGATGATCCCCACGCCCCCCCCTCTGGATTCCCACCCACTGTATGGATTGCCCACCCAGCTCAAAAGTTGCCACCAAACATAGAAGTTGCGCTGTACATGGATGTGACAACACAGAAAGGAGTCTGTTTTTACTGCCGACGGGAGAGCCCCTGAAGACGCAGTGGCTTAATTTTATTTACTCCAATAATATGCCGTCGAGTCTACCTAAGACGGTGTATGTTTGTCGGAAGCATTTTCCTGAGGAATGTTTCCACAACTTGGTACAGTACAGGGCAGGTTTTGCACATCAACTGTCACTGAAGCCTGGGTCCGTACCAAGCATCCCTGCCGCATCAGCCACAAACACCGAACAAAACAAGTAAGTGTATAACTGTTAAGTCATTTTGCCGTGTTTTAAAATCGGTGCCACGTTAGCCTTGCAATGGCTACATTAGCTGTGCAGCTAACCGCTTCCTGCAGTTAGCCAGGTACTCTGCGCTACAAAACCAAAAAGCATGCAGCATGCTCTGTTATAATAGCCAATCAAAACAGTTTTTACAAAGACACCCACATTCTTTTTTTAAGTCACTCGTTCATTTCATTTGTTTGTTTGTTCAGTAAAAACCCAAACATTTGTTGAATTTATTTTATTTCCTCGCGTCGCACCTTAATGACGTCAGCGCGCGGTATTTTTCCCTTCGCGGTTTGTTCCTTCTCTCTCGCCATAGTAAGACACCCACATCCGCTTGTTCTGACCCACTGGAGGTAGCGTCACAGTGCTGTTAGCCAATCAGAGGTAACACGTTTACATGTCATGAATATTAATGATAAGACCCGCCCCCACCCTCTACCCTTCCCCGCCTCCTGCTTCTCATTAGCAAAACGACGCACTGGGAAAAGCGCTGAAATGGGGCTTTCTCCCAGGAGGCTATATCTACGTGCCGAGGGTTCATTTCGAGAAAGGCTGCGGATATAACATCCGGAAACCTCCACGAGCCCGTTTAAAGCATCAACAAACCACCATGCCATGGGTCCTTTAAAAAGGTTGTCGTCCACTGAAAAGTCTACAGTTATCACTGATTGTATTTTAAGTTGTAACTTTATCCACCTAAGGATTGGTGCACTCACAGAATAATCATAACCGTAATAAAACATCATGCAAAATATTTGATCACCGTTGTAACTCCGTTTTCCGCAAACCCAAAACCAATACGATCGCGTGTTTTGATCTAAACTGAAAGCCTCAGGGTCGAGGTCACTACCTCACCAAAAGTAGGAACTTAAAATCACTACGCCATATAAACATTTAGTTATAAATCTGCGATTTTGTTTTTTAAAATGAAAGCTGAAAGTTAGGTATAGAATACGTTTCTTACAGAATATGTTACGATGGTAGCTGGTCTTGTATGAATTTCTGAGCTATAAAATGAGTTGTGGTCTATTTTTTACCGTAGCGTGTTATTTGTGTGCGGGGAAGGACACACATTAACAATTTGCATGTGTAGAATGGAATTTTCCACTCCAGCAGTTAGAAGTTGATCGTGCTTCCATTTGCGGTCTTTCTGTTACGCGGGTGATCTGTTCGGACGTTATCGCTGAAAAGGTGAGTTTTGACAGTTTTATTTTGTTTTAGTCTTGCACTATAAGGCAATAGAATATTTCTTTTTCATCTTACTTTCATATTTCGTAGTGTTTGCGTATTTTTGGTCAATTTAGATCGAACTTTTGATAGAATCTACGGCCAGTCATTTTGCCCCGCCCCCGCCTCATGCGCCGTCCGGTGCGGTAGTGATGTCCCGTTGCTCACGCGCCGCAGCAGAGACCCGCGCGACCTTCAGCCGGTACAGTCGCTGTTCTTTTACCACCGCCGTTATTCTCATCTTTCCGGCGTGTTCTTGATTTTTCCATCGTGTCCTATTTCGCCATATCAAATACCCAAACTGTATCATATTATTCATATTTAAGTGAATAATCAATTCAGTCATCATAACTTGGCATTTTTAACCCAAGCAATCAAAAAGAGGAAATTTATTCAATATTTTCACTCATCTGTGAAGGAGGGGCTTTAATTCTTCATGATGGAGTTATTTTATATGGAAATCAATTTTACAAAAGCATTTGAATTGTAATAAAAAAAAAATGTTCCACAGTGGAGGCCAGATAAAGCAAGATGCTATCTTTATTCTTATTAAACACGACAAAAGAAACATCGAGTGTTAAGTAAATGCAAAAAAAAAAAAAAAGCAAAATTAGAAAATTTTGTCCCAAATGAGACCAGTTTCTGAGACGGACCCAACATCCTTTCAACTGGCTGCTAACTTTAGCTTGTTACCTCATAAAATGACAGCTGTTCACGCGCTTGCAATCAAAACCGAGTTGACTGGAAATGGTGTAACAACAAATGCTAAAGTGTTTCAGTGTTTAGAACATTTGGAAAACGGACAAAATAATGGTGTGTATGGAGAAATGTTTTTATTAAAAAAAGACGTAGCCTTAACCTATATGGGGGGAAAAACCTGGAAAATGTTCAAGAAGCATCCTAAGACCCATCATTCCTCACCTCGACGAGCTTCATTTCTCGCTTCGCTTCTCATTTGCACCTCGTTACACTGATATCGTAGTGACATTAATGCAAAGCACAGTGAAAACTTGTCCATGTGCTACGTAGAAAAAAGAAAAAACATCGGACTATAAATGATGACCACGTTTTTGAGGCAAAGGAATATATTTCTAAAGAGACCTTTTAGAAATGTGCTACAAATCAGTTAGTAGCTGGTTAGCGTCCTGGCTTTGAGAGCAGATCTGCAGAGCAGCTGGACAGAAATGACGCCATGCTAGCTTGACAAGTTACGCTGATGATGGTTGATCATGGTTTAATAACTATCTTGGAAATAATTGCCTCATTTTCTCCTTCTGTGTCCACGAAGTTTATTAACGAAAGTCAGCGAGATGTATCGTGACCTGGAAACGATGGCCGACGCTGTACTCGGGTTGCCAAATTAAGTTTTTCACCTTAAACTTTTTAAAAGTTAAAAAGATGGCTAAGCATGTGCTCGAGTCAAGTTGAGCCTGCAAGCCCTATCCAGCCTTTTTCATGCCCTTAGGCCCGAACTGAAAAATGAAAAGGAGACGAGAGTCGCCTCTAGTGTGAAAAACCCTTTTAAGGTTTGCTAGTTTCTTGATGCAACACCAGCTCTGTGTCAGTGGAGAAGAGCTACCGGTCTCTCTGCTTATTAACTCTGCTGATCACGAGGGAAACTGCAGTCTTTAAAATGGAGTCCAAGTTCAGTGCCACGCCATCCCAGGAGAGGCAGAGAGACAAAAAACATGGGGAGAGAGAGAGAGAAAGTGCAAGTCTGACGGAAAATGAAAGACGAGTTCCAAGAGATGGTATAAGTACACAAATCGAAACGTGCTGAGGACGGCAAAGCAAGAGAGCGAGACAGAGCGACAGCGTATTCCATCTCTCTACCCTCCAATTACTGTAATGACTGTCTCGGTACTCTGTGGAGTGTGTGTGTGTGTGTGTGTGTGTGTGTGTGTGTGTGCGCACATGTGTATGACATCTGCACATCTCTCTTTTTCTCTCTCTCTATCCAGCACTGTGTTCTGAAGTTCGTGTGTGTGTGTGTGTGTGTGTGTGTGTGTGTGTGTGTGTGTGTGTGTGTGTGTGTGTGTGAGAATGGTGCCCCCTTGAGAGTGTAAAGGTTGTCAGCATTAAAGAATCCACAGCACTTTTATGAAAAGGTCACTTGCGGAACATGCTGAGAGACAGACGTGCTGTGAGACACCTCCCTCTGGCCCACATCATTTTTCTGTTTCTTTCCATTTTTCAGCCTTTATATACCACTGTCTTGTTTTAGTCCCTTTTGTTATTTGATGAGTTGTCTGCTTTCTATCTATCTGTCTATCTATCTAGCATACATCTGCCACTGCGACACTCAAGGAATCCCCCAAGGATGTGCTCTTTGCTCCATTCTAATATAAGGTGTCCCCAAGCAGTCTGTCCTCGGTGCCTTTCTGCTGTATTTCTTATTTCCACCAACTCAGTTCTCAGCTCCTTTGGTTGTAGTTCAAGGTGCCTCCCGAGAATCCATTCTAGGCCCACTGAAGGTGTCCACCAAGTGATCGGTCTTCAATCCCTTCTACTATAGACCAAGGATTCCATCAAGGAATAATTCTTGTCCCCTTCTACTGTAGCTCAAGATGTCCCCGAAGCATCCACTCTTGCCTCCCTTCGACTGCAGCTCTAGTCATTCATAAGCACCTGCTCTTGACCCCTTTTTTACTGAACCTCTAGGTGTCCCCCAAGGATCCATTCTCGACCGCTTTCTCCTGTAGGTCAAGTCACCCCTCAAGGTTCTGCTCTTGGCTGCTCAGCTGTAAGGTTCCCCCAGCATTACATTCTTGGCCCCATTCTATTTTAGCTCAAGGTGTCCCCGGGGTCAGTTCTTGATCTGTTCGATTGTAGCTCAGGGTATCTCCCGAGGATCTGTTCTGGCCCTTCCTACTGTCGCTTTAAAATGTTACACAGGCATCAATCTTCAGCCACCTTATACTTTACCTCAAGGTATCCCCCAGAAATCAATTCTTGGTCCCATTTTACTCTAGCTCAAGGTGTCCCACATGGATCCATTCTTAGCCCCCTTTTACTGTAGCCAGGGCTGTACACCAACTTTTTTTTCAGGAGCACACGTGCTCCTAAGTTAAAAATTTTAGGAGCACAGGGAAAAAAATGGGGGCACAAGCACAAGTAGGTTTTCATTTTAGAGGTTTATTGCAGCGCAAACCTTAGACACGCCAACACATAAAACGCAAAATTCAATTGAGAATGAATGAATGAACGAATGAATAAAATGAATAACGAACAACTGAATGAATGAACAAACAGTAGCTAAACAGAGAGCAGAGCTCAGCAGAGCTAACAACATCATCAAGGACAGCTCCCACCCTGGCTCTGAGTTCTTCGACTTGCTGCCCTCAGGCAGGCGTTACAGGTGCATCAAAGCAAGGACCAACAGACTCAAAAACAGTTTTTTCCCACAGGCCATAACCACCTTGAACAATTAGCCTTTTTCACATTACGTCACTTGCAGGGGAACTCATATCTGCTTTCAGCCTTTTGAATGGAAGAAGAGGTATACGGCAGCAACATATGTTAACACAACTGTGTCATTCACAGATAAGACTGATAATAATATTGCGCATTGTTGTTTATCATTACGTATTGTTAGCGACTATTCCAGTCACCTATCTGCCTTGTTTTGGAAAGGAAGTTTACTGACTTTCTATGGTTGCTACTTGTTAGCCAGCAGATTAGCATGCCGCCTCTTCTTCCATTCAAAAGGCTGAAAACGGATGTGAGGTTCTTCTGCAAGTGACGTAATGTGAAAAAGGCTAATTACACGCACTGACTGATGCCACTTCTGGCAGGTGCAACAATGCACCAACAAGGACCTAAAAGGACAATATTCTCACACTTACCTGATACAGTGCAATACTTATTACCGTGCAACCTCACAGAGCAACGTTTTAGTTTTTATAGCTTTTGTATATTTTATATTTATATTTCTACACTTTTACATCCATACCCAATACAATGCAATACCAAATACAGTGCAATATCCTGAGTTTTGTAGCTGAACTGAGTTTCTATAACTAATGTGCAATTAACATCTGCAACTCAACACGCCCAGTTGTGTATATATATTCTTTGTTTTTCTGCTGTGTTGTGACATGCACCATTTTGTATATGCTGTATATTTGTTTTTCTGCTGTGTTGTATGTTCCCATCTAAATGTTTGCACTGGGGTGTGTGCTTTCCATCTCATTATATCATTTTCCCGCACCTTCTCCCGTCGTTCTAGCTTTCTTCACTACACTTTCTTCCTCGTCCGTTCTTTTATTCTTGTTTCCACCATCATTGCTTTTAAAAAACGCCGTTATTCTCTGCATAGCGAATATATTTCTCAGCTCGGTCCGAACCAGCTCTCGGTTATCTCTCAGTTGAATGATCTGATGAATCCCTAAAAAGCACTTTTCCCACCTAATGCCACACCCACAACATACAACCGTGGGAAAGAGGGGCAATCACAGAAAGATGTGGCAGAACGGCAAAAAAAATTTAACTTTTTCACTCCCCCCGGCTACCATGGGAACCACCGCAGTGCAAGACAGAGGCAATGCACGCAACTACAGACAGGGAGCAAGGCGCAGGCAGAACACACACTTACAACAATACAGGCCGTTACTCGTTACACTATATTAGGTAGGCTATCCAGCGCTGGATTTACATACTTTGCAGTTTAACGTTTGATACATTTTAGAATGTTAAACTCGTCGCGTCTGTGCTCAGTGCTTTCCTAAATTGTCGGCCGCAAGAAGCCCTCGCACGAATGCGCGGTTTTTTTTTTTCGTCGTTCGCATGCCGAAAAATTCGCTCACAAATGCACGCACTGTAGAGCCCTGACTGTAGCTTAATTTGTCTCCCAAGGATCCATTCTTGGCGTGCTTCTACTTAGGGCTGGAATGACAAACAAATGTAATTCATTTCGTAAACACATCTATTTGTGTGGAATGCATCGATGCGTCACATTGGATATGGTCATCCTCAATTATGGTGGCTCCCGCTCCCAGGCATGCTGAAAACGAGACTTTATCCCAAAAAGCCTGAACCCATTTGTCCAGAGTGTGGGGAAATATTTAACTAGCGACCTCATAAAATAGTGCTTTGCTTGTTTTGGGAGACTGAAATGGCCCATCACAGCAGCACAACCGCTATGCATGAACTTAGGGAGCCACCATAATTGGGGACGAACGTATAGAGTCTTAGGCATTGATTCATTCCACACAAATAGACATGTAATCGATTATGTCAATGCATTGTTCCAGCCCTACAGGTGTCCCCCAGGTGATTTGGTTCTTGGCGAGTTGCTCCTGTAGCCCATCTCATCTCATTATCTCTAGCCGCTTTATCCTTCTACAGGGTCGCAGGCAAGCTGGAGCCTATCCCAGCTGACTACGGGTGAAAGGCGGGGTACACCCTGGACAAGTCGCCAGGTCATCACAGGGCTGACACATAGACACAGACAACCATTCACACTCACATTCACACCTACGCTCAATTTAGAGTCACCAGTTAACCTAACCTGCATGTCTTTGGACTGTGGGGGAAACCGGAGCACCCGGAGGAAACCCACGCGGACACGGGGAGAACATGCAAACTCCACACAGAAAGGCCCTCGCCGGCCCCGGGGCTCGAACCCAGGACCTTCTTGCTGTGAGGCGACAGCGCTAACCACTACACCACCGTGCCGCCCCCTGTAGCCCATAGTGTCCCCAAAGGATCCATTCTTGTCCTCGCCTACTTTAGTTCACAGTCTTCCCCCAGTGACTGATTCTTGGCCCCCTTTTCCTGTAACTTAAGGTGTTCCCAATGGATCAGTCCTTGTCCCCTTTCTATGATAATTCTTTTTTTCTCTTTGCCCTCATCTCTTCTTCTTGTACGTCAGATGTAGTTGATTGTTTACTGCAGATTGGTTAGCTAGCTCAGGAGAACTACCCAGGGTGAACATTGAGGATATAGAGCAGCTCCCACCCAACCATTCACACCTATGGGCAAGTTAGAGTAGCCAGTTAACCTAACTGCATATGTTTGGATAGTGAGGGAAACCCATCAGCCGTGAGGTTCCAACCCAGAACCTTCTTGCTGTGAGGTGACAGTACCACCTGAACACCTGCTTTACATTATCCAGAGCGATGTACAGCATACCCTGGGGGGGGGGGGGGTGCCTTGCTCAAGGGCACTTCAGCCATTTCCTTGTCCAGGGGATCAAACTGGTGACCTTTTGGTCCCAAAGCTGCTTCTCTAACCATTAGGCCATGGTTTCCCTGGCTTTTACCTCAAACTGTTACCTCAAAAAGACAGTGAAGACGAGAAGCTGGCCTATTGGGGGAAAAAAGTTAAGAAAAGCTTTCTGGGTGAAGGCCCCTCATGAAGGCAGTTGAGAAGACGGCGAAAGTGTGCAGTGTTATTTCATAGTGCCAGTGTTTTCATATACGTTCTATCAGGTGTGTTTTGCCAGGTCGTGTAGTCACCCTGACCTCATCATGAACATCGATGTGGTGGTTATCAAACGTTCCCTGTGGTGCAGAAACTTGGCCAGAATTTCTGGAGGTCTTTTTGAGGGTACTCTGTGAGAAATGATTTGTCCTTCCATCTTCGCAATATTGCTTGCCAGCACTGTTTTGAACATGAAAGATGATGATAACTTTATTCCATCCTCTTATCGTGATTTTTTTTTTTTTGGTCTTCCTGGCGAAGACCTGAGAGCACCTTCAGTATAGATGAAACTCAGCCAGGTGTTTTTATCCATACTGCAATATGATCTCACATTACTCAAACATATTACCTCTCGGAGCTCCTCCATCCCGACACCTCCATACACTCGGGGTTCTCAAAACCTTCTCGTCCTCTCTACGCTGTTTTGCACCAATGCAGTCTTTTTCCTCTCCCTCCCTTTCCGTCCATCTCTCACTCTACTTATCTGTCCTTTAATCTACCGCTATAGTCCTGTTTTTCTTTTTCTCCCTGATTGTTGTGTTTATACACTGTGAATGTTTCCTGTGTTTAGTCACATGAGCCCACTTTCTTGCTCTCTCTCTCTCTCTCTCTCTCTCTCTCTCTCTCTCTATCGTCTGACCTTTCCGTCCTCTCATATCCCACCACTCCTTTTTGCTAATCTACAGCAATTACATCACTTCCTGTGTAACCCTACTCTCACGCTCTGTTTGTTTTGAAACTTCGCCCTCTCTCTCTCTCTCTCTCTCTCTCTCTCTGTTAAAACTTTGCCTATTCATGATCTTTTTTATATTGAATGTGGCATTTAGAGAGAGAGTGTGTGTGTGTGTGTGTGTGTGTGTGTGTGTGTGTGTGTTAACCTTGTCCTCTCCCTTCGTAATTACTATACATGTGCACGCGTTCTCTCTGTCTCTCTTCCAGTCCCTTTTTTCTTCCTCCTTCAAAAAGCCTAAAATAGGCCTTTAATAGCAGTGTGTGTGTGTGTGTGTGTGTGTGTGTGTGGTTAGCAGCTATAAGCAGAACTCTCTTGTATTTATAGTGTTGTTCAGGCTAAGATCCATGGAGGAACATCAGAGAGGAAAAATGAACACACACATGATGAACTGATCCAAAACCGATTCACTAAGCTCTCCAAGCTCTCATTAAACTCGACCCAGAAATGCGAACGTGGCTAACGCTGAAAGCAGTGCTAAGTCATCTTGGGTTAGTGTCTTGTTTGAGTAATGCCTGCTATCTTTTGCTAATTTTTTTTTTTCGCTTCCTTTTCAACTTTTTTTTTGTCACAATATTGTTTTATCCTCAAATCCAGTCAAGAAGAATCCACATGAATGCATCACTCTTGAAAGTTCTCAGCGTTCTTCTCAGTGAGTCTCAAGATGGCGGAACGCATAATGATCTGGTTAGCGGTTGATGCTACGTGTAATTTTAGTCATGTGGAGTGTTTTCTTGGTGAATTTCGCACACATCGGAGGTAAACGTTGATTTGTGGCACTGTTTTCTAATTTCCACAAAGACTTAAACCACAGCGTGCTAGCTAGAGCTCATCTCATCTCATTATCTGTAGCCGCTTTATCCTGTTCTACAGGGTCGCAGGCGAGCTGGAGCCTATCCCAGCTGACTACGGGCGAAAGGCGGGGTACACCCTGGACAAGTCGCCAGGTCATCACAGGGCTGACACATAGACACAGACAACCATTCACACTCACATTCACACCTACGCTCAATTTAGCCCATGTTTACATTAGACTGTATCAGCGGATCATCAGATTAACGTTTTTAAAACGATTAGCGTGCACACAGCAACACCAATACACGGATACGCTCGGCTCCGCAGGCATCCTGCGCTCCAAATCACTCCGCCCTGAACAGCGAGTGCCCTCTGGAGGGTGCGCACTCCGGCCCTGCACAGCTCACAGAGCGCGCGAGTGAAGGGCACAAGCAGTGATTCGGGACTGAGCCGCTGTGTGTGTGATCCCAGCGCATATCACTTACCACTTGCAAGTGGAAGGATGGCAAGCCTAAAGACAATCATAACTACACAATGGGCAGTATTTGCATCAGTATTTGCAGTATTTTCATACTTTTATACTCTTTAATGAAAGGCGATACAAGGCGGAAGTCCGCGCCGTTTTTCAGCAGTCGCGTCACATGACCAACGCCAGCGAATCAGGAAGGTGAATGTCACAGTGACGTTGTCCAATGAGACGCCAGCTAGAGCTCAGCACAGCGTATCTGCGTATTCTGAATGTTTACACAGCACCGGAGCTGACACGATCTGGATTGAATACGTGGACGCTGGCGGATTCCTGTTTCCCGGCGTTTCCAAGCGGTTTAATGTAAACGGATAGTGCATCCGCGAAGAAAACGAGACAGATACGGTCTAATGTAAATGTAGCCTTAGAGTCACCAGTTAACCTAACCTGCATGTCTTTGGACTGTGGGGGAAACCGGAGCACCCGGAGGAAACCCACGCGGACACGGGGAGAACATGCAAACTCCACACAGAAAGGCCCTCGCCGGCCCCGGGGCTCGAACCCAGGACCTTCTTGCTGTGAGGCGACAGCGCTAACCACTACACCACCTTGCTGCCCCTGCTAGCTAGATGCGCTAGCAAAATGATTAGCCACAGTCGTTAGTTAGCCTTTGTATATTTTGAGGGGTTTTTTTTCCTTTAGGGTTCTTAGTTACGTTTGTTTTAGCTTATAGTTTAAGCGCTCGTTTTCAAAGCTCTTCTTTTTTTAAGGTTAATTTCCTAGTCATTTTTGTAAATGCTTTTCAGAACGCCTCATGGTGTTCGAGGAAGTTTTTTTGTTTGCTTTGTCTCTTAATTATTTCCGTCATGCTACGTTCAAGTTAGCATTGTGTATCGTAATGCTAGCTTTTGCTAATTGATCACTAACTAATTATGAGAGCGATTTTCTTTTGTTAAGTAACAAAGCTTGCGTTTTGGTCTTGTATCCACCCATCTCACACACACACACACACACACACACACACACACACACACACACAGCTCTCCAGATGCCTTTCTATCTTTAAACAAACACTTGACCCAGAAACACGAATCTGACTAATGACAAACAGAACTCTCCCACGCCCTGTTAGCATCCCGTTTACACAAAGCTAGGTTTTTTTTTTGTCATTATTCGCTGCTCACTACAGTTTAGTGACATCTTTCTTTTGTCGAGATTCAGCAACCATCGTCCTGTCCTTGCATCGCCGCACCCCACCGCTGGCCCACATCTGGTCTCCGGCCTTGCTTCAGCTATATTTAGCTCATTTTTTTCCTTTTCCTCGGCTCTCTGAAGAGGACGGATGGCGTTTTGTTCCATCCTCCATCACTGTTTGAAGTTCCTCACTGCACTAATGACCCATCTCTCTCTCTCTCTCTCTCTCTCTCTCTCTCTCTGTTTGTCATTGTCCTATCGTATCACTTCCTTTGATCGGCTCCTCTGAAGTGGTTTGGTGTCACGTGCCCGTGTGGTGCCCTCTGCTGGTCGCTTGTGGTTGCTGTGCCTTGATTCTGGTGATGTGACACGCTGACACAATCCCGGCCAGCTCGCCGTCTTCCTGTGTGTGTGTGTGTGTGTGTGTGTGTGTGTTCGTTCCTGTGTGTGTGTGTGTGTGTGTGTGTGTGTGTGTGTGTGTGTGTGTGTGTGTGTGTGTGTGTGTTTCTGTGTCTGATTTCCATCTTTTTCATTTCTCTATTCCTCTCATCTCTAAGGGTTCTCTATTCTACGTCTTTCTTCCATTTCCTTTCTTTTCTTTCTCACATATTTCTTTTTTAATTTCTTTATCCCTTGCTCGTCCCTTCTTCCCTCTTTTATTTCTCTAACTCTCTCATCTCTCTCTGTCTCTATTTTGCGTTTGTCTTTCATTTTTATCCCTCTCTCATCTATCTTTGACTCTTTTTGATTTCTGTATCCCTCTCTCATCTCTCTCTCATTCTCTCTCCTGAATCCCTCTTTCACCTCTCTCTCCTTCTTTTTTACTGCTATATCCCTCTTTCATCTCCCTCTCTATTTCTGTATCCCTCTCTCATCTCTCTCCTTTTTTTATTTCTATATCCCCTCTCTTTCTTTCTATTTTACTTCTATATCCCTCTCTCATCTCTCTCCTTCTCTTTTACTTCTGAATCCCTCTCTCATCTCTCTCTCCGTTTTTACTTCTATATCCCTCTTTCATCTCCCTCTCCTTCTCTTTTTATTTCTGTATCCCTCTCATCTCTCTCTCCTTCTGAATCCCTCTCTCATCTCTCTCTCTCCTTCTCTTTTACTTCTGTATCCCTCTCTCATCTCCTTCTTTTTTTATTCTCTTCCTCTATTTTATTTCCCTATCCCTCTGTCTCTCGTTTGTCTCTCTCTTCCTCTTTCATCTTTCCGGTCTCTTTTATTGCTCCTTCCCTTATTCCCACCTTTCTCTTTCTTCCATCTCTTTTTCTCGTCTCTCTCCATCTCAGTCTCTTTCATCTCTTCGTTCTTTCTCATTTATCTTTTTTGTCTCTTCTCTTTCATTCCTGTCTTTTGTCTCTTGTTATCGATGTATTTTTTTTAATCCCTCATTCATTTTGGGGTCATTTTTTTTCTTCATCCCTTCATCTATCTGTCTCTGTCAATCTGTCTATCCCTCTCTTGCTCATATCTTTTTCTCTCTTTCACTCCGTGTCCATGTATCTCCTTTTGGCCTCTTTCATTTATCTCTCTTACTCTTCATCGTCTCTGTAATTTTTATGGTTTATTCATCTCTTCTTTGTTTGTATCTCTCAATCTTTTTTTATCTCACTCTATCTTTCTCTTGATCTCTCTCTCTCTCTCTCTCTCTCTCTCTCTCTCTCTCTCTCCTGAAGCTTAATCTTCTCCTTTTTTTCCCCACCACCTCTCCCTCCGTCCTCCTTCTCTCCTCGTCTCGTATGAAGGATATAAATCACGGTGGAGGACTCGTTTCCTGTGTGCTGCTCAGTGAAAATGAAGACGATGTTTTTGGTGTTGGTGGTGTGACACTCGCTCTGATCGAGTTTCCCCGCTTTAAATTCGCCGTCGCTCGCAGGCACGAGCACGAGTTTTGTGAATAATGAAACAATACTGTGCTGCCTTTTGGTGGTTACTCCTCCACTTTCTTTATCACTCGCTCGCTCTCAGTTCAGATGTTATACATTATTCATTATTGCTCGTGCAGTATTGCCAAAGCTATGCATCATGAACTAATATGTCTGTCTGTCTGTCTGTCTGTCTGTCTGTCTTATACGGATATTTTCTTCATAACAGACAATACGTTTTATCACATCTTTAAAATGTGAAAAATTAAATGTTACTGTCTTGTTAAACTGGTCTCTTCCTCCATCTCTCTCTCTCTCTCTCTCTCTCTCTCTCTCTCTCTCTCCTTCTGTCTCTTTTTGTCCTTTGCTGTATCTCTGTCTGTTTGTCTGTCTCACTTTTTGTATCTCTCTATCTTTCTCTTTGTCTATCTCTCCTTTCTGTCTCATTCTCTCACTCTCATTTTTTGTATCCTCTCTCCTTTTTGTTTCATTCTTTCACTCTGTCTCACTTTCTATATCTTTTCTGTCTCTCTCCCCTTGTTCTTTCACTCTGTCTCACTTTCTGTACCTTTTCTCTCTCTCTCCCCCCCACAGAAGTGATAGACAGCATGGCGCGTTTCCGGTCGGTGGGTGTGTTTAACTACACCATGTTGACTCTATCTGAGCACGAGCGCGTCCTGTACGTTGGCGCCAGAGAGACGCTCTTTGCTCTCGACCCCAATGACATCACACGACAGCTCCGCCCACAGGTAAACACAAACCACACCCCCTTCCACAGTTTTCTCCTCTGTTACCCTCCCTCACTCCATCATGTTTCTCTGAATGATCTGTCTTCTCACACTTATTTCCCAAACCTGGTTCCTGAGTGCGTTACTGTGTGTAAGGAATAACACACTCCGTGTCATGCTGCTGTGGGAAAATAATCAGTGATGGAATGGAGCGGTTACCACCTGAAGCTGCATATAACAGCACGTCCCTGAGGGGTTTATTCCTCTTACACACATTAACGAGAACAACACTGACTGTTTATAACTTGTTACAGTAAAAAATGACGTGCTGTACTTTTTATTCATTTAATGTTACATTTAATCATTGCTTATCAGCTGGCTTTATAAGCAATCATTCCCTCACCGACCTCAGTCCCCCTCACCGACCTCGGTCCCCCTCACCGACCTCGGTCCCCCTCACCAACCTCGGTCTCCCTCACCGACCTCAGTCCCCCTCACCGACCTCAGTCCCCCTCACCGACCTCGGTCCCCCTCACCAACCTCGGTCTCCCTCACCGACCTCAGTCCCCCTCACCGACCTCGGTCCCCCTCACCGACCTCGGTCCCCCTCACCGACCTCAGTCCCCCTCACCGACCTCGGTCCCCCTCACCGACCTCGGTCCCCCTCACCGACCTCGGTCTCCCTCACCGACCTCAGTCCCCCTCACCGACCTCGGTCCCCCTCACCAACCTCGGTCCCCCTCACCGACCTCGGTCCCCCTCACCGACCTCAGTCCCCCTCACCGACCTCGGTCCCCCTCACCAACCTCGGTCCCCCTCACCGACCTCGGTCCCCTTTGGTCCCCCTCACCGACCTCGGTCCCCCTCGTCCCCCTCACCGACCTCAGTCCCCCTCACCGACCTCGGTCCCCCTCACCGACCTCGGTCCCCCTCGTCCCCCTCACCGACCTTGGTCCCCCTCGTCCCCCTCACCGACCTCGGTCCCCCTCGTCCCCCTCACAGACCTCAGTCCCCCTCGGTCCCCTTTGGTCCCCCTCACCGACCTCGGTCCCCTTTGGTCCCCCTCACCGACCTCGGTCCCCTTTGGTCCCCCTCACCGACCTCGGTCCCCCTCACCGACCTCGGTCCCCCCCGGTCCCCCACACGGACCTCAGTCCCCCCCAGTCCCCCTCACGGACCTCAGTCCCCTACACGGACCTCAATGGGGCTTGTCATCTTCTTTTTAAACTCCTCTGTGCTGAAGATGTTCCAGCTTTACCTCTAAATGTTTCTCAGCGCTGACGCAGGAGACTCCTTCCGAAACCATTAAACGTCTCCTTACAGAGAACTTCACCACGCCAGTGAAAGAAGCGTCACTTTATTTGATTGTTCTGCATTTAAAACTTTTTCTTTCTTTCTTTCTTTCTTTCTTTCTTTCTTTCTTTCTTTCTTTCTTTCTTTCTTTCTTCTTTTTGTTATTCTTATATTTTCTGGTTTCTTTTGGGGGTTTTCTGCCAGCTGTTTCAATCTGCCCTCCCTCTTTCTCTCATTTATTTATCTCCCTTCATCTCCTATCTTTCTTTCTCTTTGTTTTTTTAATCTCCTTTCATCCCTCTCTCCTCATTCATTTTACTCGCTTTCTTTCTGTACTTCCTATCTTTTTTTGGTTTCTGTTTTTTCTGGTTTCTCCTCTTCCCGTTTCTCCATCTGTCCTCTCCCTCCCTCTCTCCCTCCCTCTCTCCCTCATCTATCTATCTATCTATCTGTCTGTCTGTCTGTCTGTCTGTCTGTCTGTCTGTCTATTTCTTTCTCTCCATTTTTTACCTCCTTTTGTCTGACTCTACTCACTTCTTTCTTTCTTTCCTATTTTTATGGTTTATTTTTCCTGACTTTTCCACCTCCAATTTCTTCATCTGCCATCTCCATCCCTCCCTCCCTCCCTCTCATTTATTTATTTATTTATCTCCCTTCATCGCCTGTCTTTCTTTCTCTTCATTTTTTAACCTCCCTTCATGTCCCTCTTCTCACTTCTTTCTTTCTTTCTTTCTTTCTTTCTTTCTTTCTTTCTTTCTTTCTTTCTTTCTTTCTTTCTTTCTTTCTTTTTCTTTTTCTTTCTGTACTTCCTATTTTCTCTGGTTTGTTTTTTTCTGACTTTTCCTCCTCCGATTTCTCTGTCTGCGCTCTCTCTCTCTCTCTCTCTCTCTCTCTCCCCCATTTACTGACTGACATACTTTGGTGTCACACTTTCAGATTTCTTTTTATCTCACTCATCACTCCTTTTACTTTCTTTCTTTCTGGTTACTCCATCTGCTCCCCCCCCTTTAAACTGATTTATGCGCTGCGTTCAGGTCGCTCTCTCAGACTGTATTATTCTGATTCATATGTGCCACTTTTTTAAAAACTTCAGTTTTTTTATTTCCATGTCATCAGCTTCTAAACATCTGGAACATCGATGCGTAACGAGGCGGTCTTACTGAAACCGCAGCTCAACAATGGGAAGACTCGAGCTGAACCGAAACGCTCCGTCCGCACTCGTTTTTCTTCCTCACTCGCTCTCCAGCGGCGTTCAGGTTCCACTCCAAAGCACAGATTTCCGTTTGATTATGCAGATTCGGCGGCGTGCAGGTCTCGCCTCAGAGCTTTTAGAGCACCGTTTGGAGCAAATTGCACTTTCAGAGGTCAGCGTCGGGGGTGAGATTTTAATGGCATGACTATCTTTTAGACCTCTCTTCACTCCTTTTCTCTCTCCTACACTCTGTCCTACACTCTCTCTCTCTCTCTGTCTCTCTCTCTGTCTCCCATTCATGTTATTTCTGAAAACACAGATGAGTGCTTAATCTGCGTTGTAGTGATCCCGAGTGTCGCTGTACCTGCTCCTGTACGATAAAGATGTGCAGTAAGGAAATATCATATTGCTCGCTCTTTCTCTCTCTCTCTCTGTCTCTCTCTCGCTCTTGCGCTCTCTCTCTCTCTCTCTCTCTCTCTCTCTCTCTCTCTCTCTCTCTCGCTCTCTCTCTCTCTTTCTCCATCGCAGATTGACTGGCCCGCCCCTGTGGAGAAAAAGAAAGAGTGTGCAGAGAGAGGAAAAAACAACCAGGTATCAGCTTCATTATAAACACTTTCTATTCTCTTTTTCTCTGTCTTTTATTTTCTCTCTCTCTCTCTCTCTCTCATATACAGTATGTGTATTTAAATTTGATTAAAAAGTGCTTTACTCTCATAAACGACAAAATATACATTTTTGCAAAAATAATTGCAATCCCTCCTCCCTCTCTCACCCTCTTTATTCTGTCTTACTTTCTTTCCATTTCCTCTTCTTACTCTCTCCTTTTCTTTCATTCCCTGCTTCTCTTTCTTCAATTCTTTTCTTTTCTTTCTTCCTATTTTTCTTTATTTCATTCCACCTTTCTCTCACCCTCTCTCTCTCACCCTCTCTCTCTCTCACCCTCTCTCTCTCACCCTCTCTCTCTCTCACCCTCTCTCTCTCTCTCACCCTCTCTCTCACCCTCTCTCTCTCTCACCCTCTCTCTCTCACCCTCTCTCTCTCTCTCTCTCTCACACAGACGGAGTGTTTTAACTACATCCGGTTCCTTCAGAGCTACAATCACACGCACATGTACACGTGTGGCACCTACGCCTTCCAGCCCAAGTGCACCTACATCGTAAGTGTCTCGCTCCTTCATGTCCTACGCCCTCCTCCTCCTCCTCTATCACGCTATCTCTCCATCTCTTCCTCTCTTTGTCCATGTCAGAGTGAAATATATCTTATGCAGATGAGAAGGTCTTATCACAGACACAAGAGATTGGATTAGATGCTGGAGAATCAAAAGACGTGTGTGTGTGTGTGTGTGTGTGTGTGTGTGTGTGTGTGTGTGTGTGGGTGGGAGGATGTTGGAGGATCAGAAGTAGCTGGAGATGTAGTGGGAAGACATGGCTGATGGCTCTGTGTGTGTGTGTGCATTCCTCCAGCAATTTGCATTGTTAAAAGCTGAAGTATGTAGGTGGGCGGGTGTTTGCCTGTCAATCAAAAACATATTTCCAAAAGGTGCGGCAATGGAGGCGATTTACTTTATATGTAAATTGAGAAAGAGAGAGAGAGAAGAGCAAATATGACCATCAATCACTGAAACTGGTAGGTGCAGGGGCCACATCTTCATTAGGACTGACAAGTACAGAGGCCACGCCTACTTCTAAATTAGGATTGACAGGAACAAAGGCTACACGTACTTTTATTAGGAGTCACGGATACAGAGGCCACACCTACTTTATTGGGAATCATGGCTACAGAGGCCACACCTACTTTATTAGGAATCATGGCTACAGAGGCCACACCTACTTCTTTATTAGGAATCCCGGATACAGAGGCCACACCTACTTCTTTATTAGGAATCCCGGATACAGAGGCCACATCTACTTCTTTATTAGGACTGACAGGTACAGAGGCTACGCCTACTACTTCATTAGGAATCACAGTTACAGAGGCCGCACCTACTAATTCATTAGGACTGACAGGTACAGAGGCCACACCTACTACTTTGTTAAGAGTGACAGGTACAGAGGCCACACCAACATCATCTTCATTAGGACTGGCAGGTACAGAGGCCACTCCTACTTCATTAGGACTGGCAGGTACAGAGGCCACACCTACTTCTTCATTACGAGTGACAGTTGCAGAGGCCACTCCTACTTCATTAAAATTGACAGGTACAGAGGCCACAGCAACATCTTCATTAGGACTGGCAGGTACAGAGGCCACACCTACTTCTTCATTAGGACTGACAGGTACAGAGGCCACACCTACTTCTTCATTAGGACTGACAGGTACAGAGGCCACACCTACTTCTTCATTAGGACTGACAGGTACAGAGGCCACACCTACTTCTTCATTAGGACTGACAGGTACAGTGGCCACACCTACTTCTTCATTAGGACTGGCAGGTACAGAGGCCACACCTACTTCTTTATTAGGACTGGCAGGTACAGAGGCCACACCTACTTCTTCATTAGGACTGGCAGGTACAGAGGCCACACCTACTTCTTCATTAGGACTGACAGGTACAGAGGCCACACCTACTTCATTAGGAATTACAGCTACAAAGGCCACACCTGGGCGTTACGGTGGTGTAGTGGTTAGCGCTGTCGCCTCACAGCAAGAAGGTCCTGGGTTCGAGCCCCGTGGCCGGCGAGGGCCTTTCTGTGCGGAGTTTGCATGTTCTCCCCGTGTCCGCGTGGGTTTCCTCCGGGTGCTCCGGTTTCCCCCACAGTCCAAAGACATGCAGGTTAGGTTAACTGGTGACTCTAAATTGAGCGTAGGTGTGAATGTGAGTGTGAATGGTTGTCTGTGTCTATGTGTCAGCCCTGTGATGACCTGGCGACTTGTCCAGGGTGAACCCCGCCTTTCACCCGTAGTCAGCTGGGATAGGCTCCAGCTTGCCTGCGACCCTGTAGAACAGGATAAAGCGGCTACAGATGATGAGATGAGATGAGGTTCAGAAGCCATGTCATCATCTTTACTAGGACTTACAGATAGTGGTCACGCCCACTTTTTTTTTTTTTTAACTAGGCCTGACATATACAGAGGCCACACCCACCTTCTGCACTAGGACTAATGTGTATAGAAGTCGCTCCCACCTCCTTTACTCATGAAGAGTGTAAAGTTGAACTGGGTTTGTGTGTTTTTGTTCCGTCCTGCGGTGTAGAGTATGGATCATTTTACTCTGAACAGCGCCGCCCTGGAGGACGGGAAGGGCAAGTGTCCCTACGACCCCGCTAAAGGCTACACTGGCCTCATCGTGGGTGAGTGTGTGTGCGGGTGTGTGAATGTGTGTGACCTGAGAGAGTGTGTGTTCATGTCCAGAGATATGAACAATCTTGGGATACGAGTGTGTGATGAATCATTCATGCCGTGTGTGTGTAGATAAGGAGCTGTACTCTGCCACTCTGAATAATTTCTTGGGCACTGAGCCGGTGATCCTGCGCAACCTGGGACAGCAGCACTACAGCATGAAGAGCGAATACCTGCCGGCCTGGCTCAACGGTGAGACACACACACACACACTTAGGTGTGATACTGAAATCACCATGTGTCTTTCTCTTCCTTCTTTATCTTCTTCACTTTTTAAAATATCTTCCTGATTTAACTATTCTTATTCTTTCTCTTCTTCTTTTTCTCTTTTTCCTCTTCCTTTTTTCTTCTTTTTTGTATTCCTTTTTACTTTCTTCCTCCTTCATCTTTCTCGTTTTTATCATTTTTTTCTTTTTCCCTTTCTTTCATTGCTTTATAATTCTTGTTCCTTTCCTCTATCTATCTCTACTCTTTCCACTGTTTTTCTTTCTTCTTCTTCATCCTCTGAATAATTTTATCTTCGTCTTTTTTTCCCTCATTTGTAAAATTCCTTCATTTTCTTTTTCCTGATCACTCCTTCATGTCTAATTTTGTATTTTTTATTTTTATTACTCCTTTCATCTCCTCTTTTCTTTTTTTCTTCTTATTCTTCTTTTTCATCTCTTTGCTTCCCTTTCTTTTTCATTCTTCTTCCTTTTATCTTGTGCTTGATTTGTTTTTCTCTTCTGTTAATTTTTTTTCTTTTTTCCCCCTTGTTCTTCTTTGTATACTTTCCTTTTCCTCATCATTTATCTTCTTTTTTATTAACTTTATTACTCCTTCCATCTTGTCGTCTTCTCTCTGGCGTTCTCATGTTCTTCATCATGCCCGCCTGTTTTCTTTTATATCTTTTCTCTTTTCTCCTTTGCTGTCTTTCTTTTTTCACAAATCGACTACTTCTGGCTTTACTTCCTCGTCCACCATTTTCTCTTCCTTTGTTTCTTCACCATCCTTCCTTCTCCTCCTCTTTCTCCATCTACCCCCCCGCTGTTCTGTCCTTTAGAGCCGAACTTCGTGGGTTCTGCTCTGGTGCGTGAGAGCAGAAACAGCCGCGAGGGAGACGACGATAAAATCTACTTTTTCTTCAGTGAGAAAGCCGTGGAGCTCGACTGTGATGGAGACTTGACTGTAGCCCGGGTGGCCCGTGTGTGTAAGGTGAGGGGACACACACACACACACACACACACACACACACACACACACACACACACAGTCAGTCCAAACCTCTGAATCCAAAGCCAAACCTATTTTTCTTTCATGATTTTATCAGTAACTACAAAAATTCATCCAAATAATTGTCTAGCGCATGATTCCATCACATGACCGTTCCGACTAGCTCCAGTTAGCTAGTTAATCAGTTAATCCTCACAGGTTAGCTTACTTTCTTTAGCAGTGAACATTATGAACGTTTATATTTTTAAATCTAACTCTAAGAAATCCTGTCAGATTAGCTAATATTAGTGAGCTAGTGTTAGCATTGTACATTAGGAACATTTGAGTATTCAAAACGTAACAGTGTGCCTCTGAGAAATCCTGTCAGAGTAGCTTATTTTAGCTAACCAGCATTAGCAGTAAAGAAACGGAACAGTCATAAACTTCACTTAGAATTCCTCACAGAAATCCTGTCAGGTTAGCTTACCTTAGCTAGCTAGCATTAGCCGTGGAAATTATGGACATTTAAAAAAAAAAAATCTAATTTAATATTTCACAGAAATCCAGTTGCATTATGCTTATTTTAACTAGCTAGCATTAGCAGTGATTAATAACGTACATTTCTAAATATAACTTAAAATTCCTCTCGTTTTAGTTAACTAGCATTAGCAGGGCGTAATTAATGTGACCAGACGTCCCGGTTTGACCGGGACAGTCCCGATTTTGAGTTGCGTGTCCCTAGTCCCGACAGAGGTCCGTCGGGATGCTAAAACGTCCTGGTTTACACCAAACACTAACAAACTGTCCCGGTTACAGCGATCATATATAGCCAACGAGATGTCAATAAAGCTTCTAGCAATTCAGCATCAATGTGCGTGTGCGCGCAGTCAACCTTACAATGTATCTATTTGTACAATGTTGCAACAGAGGCCGCGTTATAACGTTTTTTTGCGCTAGCGGCTGTCAACTACTGCGCGGCAATGCCGAACAGATGAGCGCTGGGCGGAGATGTTCGCGCACTTCAAGAGTAGAGAGACTCCTTACAGCAATGTCAGCCAGCTTTGCTAGCTTGCCACGTGCCTACCTGGCACCAATGCTCCACTTGAGCAAATATTTTCACTCATGAGCAACACCTGGACTGACGAGAGGAATCGCATGACCGTGCCTACTCTCAAAGCCTTGCTCATTACACGGGCCATTCAACGATACTTGCTCGCAGTTTCACAGCAGGCTCTCGGGCAATAAAGCGCTACTGGAGCAAATTCACTCATCATGTAAATATATCCAATAAAATGGCATCTTCTTTAGGGTGGGTGGGTTGGGTGGCTGTGTTTCTGAAACATTTTTTGTTGTCTTTCATCTGTTTCATCTGTCTTTAATCTGTATCACAGATTGTCTTGACTTGTTTGATGCTGTTGTCAACTCAGGGTTCACGTTTTCAAAATAGTTAATAGCCGACACTGGTTAAAGTGCCATTCCACCATTGGATGTATTCTTTGGCATAAAAAACAATATATTTTATGACAACATGACTAGACAGAGAAATCTTTTAGCTTCAAAATGATATATCAAACATAATTTTTTGACAACGACAAGTATATTAATTTTGCGACCAAAGTCACCTACCCTTTTAATTTCCGCGCGTGATGTCATCGGCAGGTTCCCCTTCTTGTGTACCACGTGTCGGTCTATTTTTAGACCAGGAAACCCCCAAAGTGAGAGAGTCATTTCTCCTCGTATATGGGGGCCAAAAAAATTGCGAAAAATTGAGTTAATCTTTCAGTTAGCTAGACTTATTGGTATTAGCTAGATTTATTGGTATTATTTTTATCGCGTTCTATCCGCCATTGCTGATAATATGTGCCACGTCACACGTCACGTGGTACACAAGAAGGGGAACCTGCCGATGACATCACGCGCGGAAATTAAAAGGGTAGGTGACTTTGGTCGCAAAATTAATATACTTGTCGTTGTCAAAAAATTATGTTTGATATATCATTTTGAAGCTAAAAGATTTCTCTGTCTAGTGATACCATTTATATATGTTGTCAAAATATATTGTATTTTATGCCAAAGAATACATCCAATGGTGGAATGGCACTTTAGGATTAAACAGAGGCATTTTGGGTAAAGGTTCGGAGGTGACAACGATTAGGCTCATGCGCTCATTCCTGTTACAATGCATAGCCTATTGTTTAAAAAAAAAAGTTCATCGCATAAAATGTTGATGTTAATATGCAAGCAATGCGTTTCCTTGGCGTTTTCACAAAGGTGAAATAAATCAGTTGAAATTTAGGCTATTGGCCTATTCCCTATCATCACATCTGTTGTCTGATTTTCTTACTTTAACTGAATTGTGATAGAAGTACATGTAGATAACAAGAAAATACTTGATTATTCTCTGAAATGTTGATAAAAGTGAGCTTCTACAAAATGATAAAAGCATCTGTCTGAGCCGGTTTGAGCCGGCGCATGTTTACATCAAAACGCGTGTGCGTGCACGAGTATCACGGTCACGCGCAAAGTGTCCCGATTTTAGACTCGGGAAATCTGGTCACCCTAGGCATAATAGAAATATTTATATATAAAATATAACTTAAAAATTTTCAAAGAAATCCTGTCAGGTTAGCTTATTTTAGTTAGCTAGTGTTAGAACTGCAGTTTATAAACATTTATATCTATAAATCTAATTTAAAGTTTCTCTCAGAAATCCTGTCAGATTAGCTTATTTTGGCTAACTAGCAGTGATTTATGAACGTTTATATTTATGAATTAAAAACATGGTTTCTCTCAGAAATCCTGTCAGATTAGTTTATTTCATTTAGCTAGCATTAGCGGTCTGCACTGTGGCCACTACGTTTATGAATAAAATGTCTGAAGGCTTTTTCTCTCGAATGAGTTGTATTTTGGACCGTACCATCAGGGCGACCAGGGGGGGACTCGGACTCTGCAGAAGAAGTGGACGACGTTTCAAAAGGCTCGTTTGGTTTGTTCCATCCCCGAACGCCACATCACCTTCAACCACCTGCAGGCCGTCTTCACCATGCACGGAGCTGATTGGAGGAGCACCGTCTTCTACGGCGTTTTCCACGCCCAGTGGTGAGTGGCTGGCTCTCTGGCCCCGCCCACTCTTGTTCCATGCTCTCTTTCTCTGTGCTCACGCTGCTTTAGAGGCCCTGTTTACATTATTTCGAATCAGCGGATCATCAGATTGACGTTTTTAAAACGATTCGCGTACACACACAAATAGCAGGAAGTGGAGTCCGCGCCGTTTTTCAGCAGTCGCGTCACATGACCAACGTGGCATGACCAACGCCAGCGAATCAGGAAGGTGGATGTCACAGTGACGTTGTCCAATGATGACGTCAGCTAGAGCTCAGCACTGCGTATCCTCGTTCCTCAATGTTTACACAGCACCGGATCAGATACGTACTGGGTTGAATACGTGGGCCCTGGCGGATTCAAGTTGTTCCGCCTGTGGAGTCGTTTCCCGGCGTTTTAATGTGCACGGACAGTGCATCCGCAACGACAACGATACGGATACGGTCTAATGGAAACACCACCTTAGAATTCTGTCCTCAGTGTCTCTTTCTTTTCTTTTTGTTTCTCTTTAGTTTCTTCCGGTGGTAATTCCTTCTCTACCTGCAGGGTTTTTTGTTTGTTTTTTTGTTTTTTTAACTTCAAATTGTTTCATTCTGTTATGGTTTTTTTCTTCCTTTAAAATTCTTTCTTTCTTTCATTTTTCTTTCTATCCCCTTCTTTTTCTCTTTCCTTTTTGTCTTTTTCTTGTCCCCCGTGTCTCACTTTTTCTTTTTCACCCACCCTTTATTTCTTACTTTTTTCATTCTTTTTTTTCAATTCTTTGAATTTTATTTATTTTTTCTCATTTCTTTTTTCTTTCTTTCTTTCAAACAATTTTTCTTACATTTTGCTTTATTTTTTTCTCCCCGTCTTCCTCTTTCTTTCTTGATTTATTTCTTTCTCAGTCTTTTTTAATTGTAATTTTTTTCCTTCTCCTTTTTTTCTTTCTATCTTTTAATTTTTTTTATTCCTGGTTCTTTTTATCATTAAAATGACCAAATGTCCAAAAATTAATCAACCATTAAAAAAAAAAAAAAAAACCCGATTTGAAGGACTGCGTCTACATTCTTCAGCTGTTGTACTTTTCCTCCAGCAGTCACAGCAGTGTTTCCTTCACTTTATTTCTTTTCAGTTTCTGTCCTTCAGGACATTCAGACTGTCTTCTTTAAAACGTAGAACATTTGTCTTGTCTGTGTTTATATCTTTGGCATTGAAAGACAAAGTGAATGTTGTCTTTCAACAACTGCTCAGTCTCCGAGTTACACTTTCTTCTTCAGACAGCTGGGTTTTTCTTCTGTGCTCTCTCTCTCTCTCTCTCTGTCCCTTTCTCTGTGTCTGTCTCTCTGTCTTTCTCTCTCTGTCTCTGTGTCTTTGTCGGTCTGTGTCTCTCTCTCTCTCTCTCTCTCTCTCTCTCTCTCTCTCTCTCTGTGATGAAGTTGTGAAAGTCACTCCGTCCTCAGTATTTGTGTATGTGAGAAGGTGACAGATGCCCCGCCCCCTGGCCACACCTCCCTACTGTATGCAACACAGATCCATAATTATAGTGACAGCAGCACTGAAACTGCAGTTCAGCAAACGCATAAGTGCTTTCACTCAGCGCTCTCTCTCTCTCTCTCTCTCTCTCTCTCTCTCTCATTACATCTCTTGCCCCACTTTCTTTCTTTCTCTTTAAAATTATCCATAAATGTTTTTCTTTAAATCCCCCTCTCCCCCCACTGAGTGATCAGAGGAGAATGACATGCTGAATTATTGCAGTTGAAGCGAGGTGTAAAAACACTGTGTACGAAGACGTAAATAACATTTCACTGCTTTGTACTGAATACAGATATTACCACTAAAGCCTGTCTATATATCTGTTTTCTTTTTCTTTCTTTTTTTCATTCTCTCTGTCTTGTTCTTTCTTCCACATTTTTTTCCTCTTAGTCTTTATTTTTTTCTTAAATTTTAAGTTCCTTTAATTTTTCTATATTTCTTTGACACTATTTTACTCTACCCATTCTTTCTTTATATTTTTCACTATTTTTCGTTTCGGGGCGGCACGGTGGTGTAGTGGTTAGCGCTGTCGCCTCACAGCAAGAAGGTCCGGGTTCGAGCCCCGTGGCCGGCGAGGGCCTTTCTGTGTGGAGTTTGCATGTTCTCCCCATGTCCGCGTGGGTTTCCTCCGGGTGCTCCGGTTTCCCCCACAGTCCAAAGACATGCAGGTTAGGTTAACTGGTGACTCTAAATTGAGCGTAGGTGTGAATGGTTGTCTGTGTCTATGTGTCAGCCCTGTGATGACCTGGCGACTTGTCCAGGGTGAACCCCGCCTTTCACCCATAGTCAGCTGGGATAGGCTCCAGCTCGCCTGCGACCCTGTAGAAGGATAAAGCGGCTAGAGATAATGAGATGAGATGAGATTTTTCGTTTCCCCTCTAGTACTTTTTATTCCTGATCCTTCCTTCCTTTGATGCTTTCACTTTATTTTTCACTGTTTCCAATTTTATTTCCCTCCATCTCTTTCCTTCTCTTTCCCCACTCTTTCTTTCTTTCCTCCCTCCCTCTCCATTCATAATATTCTTAATATTTTACTCATTATTATCTCTAGCCACTTTATCCTGTTCTACAGGGTCGCAGGCGAGCTGGAGCCTATCCCAGCTGACTACGGGCGAAAGGCGGGGTTCACCCTGGACAAGTCGCCAGGTCATCACAGGGTTGACACATAGACACAGACAACCATTCACACTCACATTCACACCTACGCTCAATTTAGAGTCACCAGTTAACCTAACCTGCATGTCTTTGGACTGTGGGGGAAACCGGAGCACCCAGAGGAAACCCACGCGGACACGGGGAGAACATGCAAACTCTGCACAGAAAGGCCCTCGCCGGCCCCGGGGCTCGAACCCGGATCTTCTTGCTGTGAGGCGACAGCGCTAACCACTACACCACCGTGCCGCCTTTTAATATTTTACTTTCTTTCTATTTTTACTCCCAGTCTTCCTTACAAATTTCTTTCATTAAAAAAAATTCTAACAATCTTTCTGTACAGGTATTCTTTATTGCTTTATTTGAAATGTTTAATTTTTGGTCTCTTTTTTTCCATTTTACACACACACCCTCCCTCCCGCTCTCTCTCTCTCTCACACACACACTCACTAATTAACTTTTGACGAGACACACCTGTTAATTGAAAAGCGTTCCAGGTGACTACCTCATGAAGCTGGTTAAGAAAATGCAATAGTGTGCAAAGTGTCATTTAAGGGAAACGGCAGATACTTTGAAGAATCTAAAATATCAGACGTATTTATTTACCTCTATATTGGTTCTCAGGCTGGTAATGTGTTTATGGGGCATTAGCCAAACCCAGTGTCTGTCATGAGTTCTTCAGGATTCAAGCATTTTTTGTTTTTCAAGTTTTCTTTTACCATGAAACCATGTTTTTCATTTAATGCAAAATCAGGAACAAGAAATATCCTGTTCTGATATTAAAACAATCATCAAGGTGACTTGAATGCAGCAGAATTGAATAAGAATGCCCTTGTGTCCCGCTCTCAGGGGGGACGTGGACGTCTCGGCCGTATGTCAGTACCACATCAGGGAGGTGAAGAATGTGTTCGAGGGCCCGTATAAAGAATACCGTGAGGCGTCTCAGAAATGGGAGAGATACAAGGGTTCCGTGCCGAACCCACGGCCCGGAGCGGTGAGTGCAAACGCAACGGAAAGAACAAGAAACATGATGTTAGGATTTTGATAAATATAAAAAAAATGTGACTCAGTATCTTGAGCCAAAAGTAAAACTAAAAACACATGTTTGATTTGATGTTTGGATTTCAATAAAAAAAAGAATAAAAAGAATGCCAGTGTCTTGGGCAAAAAGCACAATCAAAAGCATGAACATGTGGTATTCAGAGTTAGACACTCATGTGGCCAGAAAAATTAAACCGATTAAATGAAATGAGATTAGAATTAAATGAAATGAGATTAAAAGAGTTTGCGTGTAATCTTTTGAACACTCAGAGCTCGTTAGATAAGCGGTGTTCTCAACAAATCCCTTGACGTACAATTATGGTGTCAGATAAGATCTGGTACACTGTGTTGCATTACTGAGTTTACGACAGAACAACTGGAAAATAAATCTCCTTCTTCCTGTTTGTCTCCCGGCTTTTCTTCTGTTTCTCTCTTCGTCTGTGTAGTGCATCACGAACTTCGACAGACAGAACGGCTATAACAGCTCACTGCAGCTGCCGGACGCAACGCTGAACTTTGCTAAGAAACACCCGCTAATGGAGCTGAGGGCTGAAGCTGGACCCCTGATGCTCACCAAGGGAGTGAACTTCACCCGAATCGCAGTGGACCAAGTGAGCGCTCTGGACCAGAGAGTGTACAGCGTGCTGTTTATTGGAACAGGTACACACTGGATGGAGGGATGGTGCAGATGATGGAAGGATGAATATCTGAATGGATGACATAAGTTGTGTTTGTAGATGGATGGGATGGAAGAAAGAATGGATGAAAGGATGAATCAAATGGGATGGATGGCATGGAAGAGTGGATGGATGGAAAGGATGCATATTGTTAGAGCTGCCACCATAACATATTGCTTTATAGATAGAAAGATTACTGAAAGGATGGAAGATATAAGACATCCATTATTAAGCTAGAGCAAGGATGGATGGATGGATGGATGGATGGATGGCATTGTAGGTGGATGGCTGGATGGCATTGTGGGTGGATGGCTGGATGGTATAATGGATGGATGGCTGGATGGCATAGTGGGTGGATGGCATAGTGGATGGATGGATGGTATAGTGGATGGATGGATGGATGGATGGATGGATGGATGGATGGATGGATGGATGGATGGATGGCATAGTGGATGGCTGGATGGCATAATGGATGGATGGATGGATGGATGGATGGATGGATGGATGGATGGATGGATGGATGGCATAGTGGATGGATGGCATTGTGGGTGGATGGATGGCATTGTGGATGGATGTATGTATGGATGGATGGTATAGTGGATGGATGGCATTGTGGGTGGATGGATGGTATAGTGGGTGGATGGCTGGATGGCATTGTGGATGGATGGATGGTATAGTGGATGGATGGATGGCATTGTGGATGGATGGATGGTATAGTGGATGGATGGATGGATGGATGGATGGATGGATGGATGGATGGCATTGTGGATGGATGGTATAATGGATGGATGGATGGCATTGTGGATGGATGGTATAATGGATGGCATTGTGGATGGATGGATGGATGGATGGTATAGTGGATGGATGGCATTGTGGATGGATGGATGGATGGATGGATAACACAGTAGAGTAGATGCATAGATAAATGTCTGATAGATGGATAAAAAGCAGAATGAAAGGACAGACAATGACAGATTTAAAGTAAGGTTGGCTGGACGGATGGATAGAGACAAACAAATTATAAACATTATACAAATCTGAATGAATGGCATAGATTGATTTAAAGCAAGGATGGATGGTTAGATGTATGGACAGATTAATGAGTAGTTGGATGGATGGAAGAATCATCTGATGAAGGAAAAACAAAACTGGCAGAATGAAAGAACAGATGAAAAGATGAGTGAATGATATTTACACTGAGAAGGTGGTTCAGAAAATCTGCTGTTTTTACAGGAATTCAGCAAGGACTTGTTTCACTGAAACATTTCAGCTGGGCTTTGTCCTTCGTCTCCTTTTCTAACACACACACACACACACACACACACACACACACGAACTGACGGGGTGTGAAGAAAGCATTTTCACTCAAGCTCAGTTGGACTAGCGCAGTGCGACTGCTGTCACAGCATGAGTGATATTGAGACACACACACACACACACACACACACACACACACACACACACACACTACCTGTCTCTCTCTCTCACTCACTTTTGATCTCTCTCGCCCACACTCCCTCTTTTTTTTTTTTTTTTTTTGACTGCTATGCTTTGGAGGCCAGACTTCATACAGCAACCTTGCCAACACACACACACACACACACACACACACACACACACACACACACACACAGCCAGTTGGACCACAGGGTTGATTAGCTGTTGAATGAGGAAGAGGCAGCTGAAACAGAGAAAGAAATCTGTCAACATCCATTTGTGTGTGTGATCAGCATTGTATGTACACAACATTTTGTAAATTTAGACAGACACGCACTGAGACAAATATACACATCCATACAGAGCTATACATTTTGAACTTGATTTGGTTCAGTTCAATTTAGTGGAATGACTTCTGTACAAACACGGCAATAAAAAAAAAATTGAATAGAGCAAAATATATGCAGATAACCAAACTCTCTCTTCTCTCCTTTCATTTCCTCCCTCACACTCTCTTCTGCTCCTTTCTCTCTCATCTCCGTCTGTATGAAGGTCATTAAAATGCACTGAATGTCTAAAAAGGTTTACTTCGAGCTTTAAAATTTAAAATATTCATCAGAGTCGCATGAGAAACTGAAATTAAAACTTGTATGTAGCAGTCTGAAGATCATAAATGTGCATTGAAAAAAAACAAATCAAGAAAAAAATCGATGTTTACTGGAGAATATGAACGGCCTAAAACTGTACTTATTATTCATCGAGCAGATCAGAGAGTCATCATTAATCCTCCTCACGCTCGCAGGAAGATGTTTTTCTTTCGTTAGCATAAAACTGCACTTCACAGTCTTTAGCTGGAGTCAACACAAATTAAAATCACAAATGTGAGGAAACCAATAAAACTTGTGTAACATTGATGTCTTTCTGAAATCAACACGGGATCAGAAACATACATTCAACAAACCAAATACTTGTCACAAGTTTCACCTTGGCCCAACGCTTTTGATAGCCATCAGCAAGCTTCTGGCAGAGTTCTGGTTGGATATTTGTCTACTCTTCTTGGCAGAACTGGTGGCGTTAAATTAAATTTGAGTGTTTCCTGTCACGGAACTGACTTTTAATCACTGTCCACATATTTTCGACAGGGTTGAGTTCAGGACTTGTTTTAAGCTTAAGGTTATCCTGCTTTATCCTCCACACCCAGCTTTGTGTGTTTGTGGTCATTGTCCTGTTGGAACACCCAGTTGTGTTCTAGCTTCTGATGGTTTGAGGTTATGCTGACGAATTCTGAGGAGTTCATTATTCCATCAACTTTATACAATGCATCAGTTCCACTGGCAGCAAAACAGCGCCAGAGTACGATGCTACCACCACCATGCTTCACAGTTGGTACAGTGTTCCTCTGTATCTCTGGTCATTGTGGCCAGAAAACTCAATCTTTGTCTCATCTGACATAAACGTTTCCTCCAGAACGCTTTTTCTTTGTCCATGTGGTCAGCTGCAAACGTTAGTTCATCTTGAAAGTGTTGATGTCTTCTTTCCTAGACAGCACCTTCTCAATCCATAGTGATGTAAATCTCACTCGACTGTAGACAGTGTTCCAGCAGCTTCCAGTTCATGGCAGGCCTGTGCCTTGGTGGTTCCTGGGTTGTTCCTGACCATATGAACCAACTTCCTCTCAGCTGAGGGGGAACATTTGGGTCTTCCTCAAGCAAGTGGCTTGGCAGAGTGGCTACACCTCCCAATAACTTGTTTGAACTGAAGATCTTGGAAACTGCAGTTATTTAGAAATGGCTCCATTCCTGAGTGTGTCAATTTATGATCCTCGTTCTCAGATCTGCACTGAGCTCCTTGGAGTTTCCCATTGTACTGTGTGTTGGACCCTTTTTATGTTGTGCACAGAGATGCGACCAGCTGTAGTCAATCATCATCACTAACAGGGAGTTAAGAAGCCATGTCCTCGGCAAAGTTAAAAGACATTTTGGAACTTTCAGCACCACTGAATTAATGGGGGGGAAAAAACAAATAAATTAAAACTTGTGTATAAAATTATTTTTTTTCGATTAAAGATGTACGTTGTACAATAATTCTGCTTCAGAGAAAGGACAGTTCAAAGAAATCACTGAAAGCCCAATATTACCATGACATCCATGTCCCTGAATATAAACTTCTCATCAGTATTTTTTTGTTCTCTCTCTCTCTCTCTCTCTCTCTCTCTCTCTCTCTCTCTCTCCTCCAGCTGATGGATGGCTCCAGCGAGTGGCAATTGTTGGATCAGAGGTTCATGTGATTGAGGAGATCCAGCTGTTTGATTGGCCTCAACCGGTTGACAGTCTGACCATCTCGCACAGCAAGGTAACACACACACACACACACACACACACACACACACACACACACACAGCAAGATCTTGATCTAATTTTTTTCTATCCAGCCTCAACAGTGTTGCTTTTTCTCTGTGTGTGTGTGTGTGTGTGTGTGTGTGTGTGTAGAAGTACCTGTACATCGGCTCTCGGTCCGAGGTGTTACAGTTGCCCTTGGCTAACTGCAGTCGTTATCACTCTCAGCCGGACTGCTGGCTGTCCCGAGATCCGTACTGCGCCTGGGACAGTGAGGGACGAGCCTGTGTCCGCATCGACCTCCACCGCGGGTAAACACGCACGCACGCGCACACACGCACACACGCACACACAAACATGCCCTGTTACAAACACGCACAAGCAAGCTGAGTGTTTGATGACCCGCCATTTGGCTCCATCACTCCCCATCATCCTGTACAGACGTGCACATTTATCTTTCTTTCTTCACTTTTCTTTTCATGTTGTTTTCTCCTTTTATTTCTTCCTTTTTTCATCCATTTTTCATTTCTCTTCACATCTTCTCTTTTCTTTTCGATATTCTTGATTTCTTTGCATTTCTTTCCTTCTTGTTTCTCTTCTCCTTCCTTTTGATTTTCTCATTTTCTTTTATCTTTTTTCCTCCTGTCATCTCCTCTTCTGTTTCTTCTGTATTCGCTTCACTTCACTTCACTTCTTTTTTTCATTTTGCTTCTATTGTCTTTTCATCATTTTATTTTCTTCTCTCCTCTGTGATGGTGTGTGTAGCAAGCGTGTTACTGTGTATGTGTGTGTAGTGAATGTATTGCAATGTATGTGTAGTGAGTGTATTAGTGTGTGTGTGTGTGTGTGTGTGTGTGTGTGTGTGTGTGTGTGTGTGTGTGTGTGTGTGTAATAATTAGTGTGTAGTGAGTGTATTACAGTGTGCGTGTGATTTATAATTAGTGTGAGTGTGTTTGTGTGTGTGATAATAATTAGTGTGTGTGTGTATAATAATAGTGTGTGTAGTGAGTGTACTACAGTGTGTGTAGTGAGTGTATTTGTGTGTGTGATAATAATTAGTGTGTGTGTATAATAATAATAATTAGTGTGTGTAGTGAGTGTATTACAGTGTGTGTAGTGAGTGTATTTGTGTGTGTGTGATAATAATTAGTGTGTGTGTGTGTGTGTGTGTGTGTGTGTGTGTGTGTGTGTGTGTGTAATAATAATTACAGTGTGTGTAGTGAGTGTATTTGTGTGTGTGATAATAATTAGTGTGTGTGTGTGTGTATGTAATAATAATTACAGTGTGTGTAGTGAGTGTATTTGTGTGTGTGATAATAGTGTGTGTGTATAATAATAATTAGTGTGTGTAGTGAGTGTATTACAGTGTGTGTAGTGAGTGTATTTGTGTGTGTGATAATAATTAGTGTGTGTGTGTGTGTGTGTGTGTAATAATAATTACAGTGTGTGTAGTGAGTGTATTTGTGTGTGTGATAATAGTGTGTGTGTATAATAATAATTAGTGTGTGTAGTGAGTGTATTACAGTGTGTGTAGTGAGTGTATTTGTGTGTGTGATAATAATTAGTGTGTGTGTGTAATAATAATTACAGTGTGTGTAGTGAGTGTATTTGTGTGTGTGATAATAATTAGTGTGTGTGTGTGTGTGTGTGTGTGTGTGTAATAATAATTACAGTGTGTGTAGTGAGTGTATTACAGTGTGTGATAATAATTAGTGTGTGTGTGTAATAATAATTACAGTGTGTGTAGTGAGTGTATTACAGTGTGTGTAGTGAGTGTATTACAGTGTGTGATAATAATTAGTGTGTGTGTGTAATAATAATTACAGTGTGTGTAGTGAGTGTATTACAGTGTGTGTAGTGAGTGTATTACAGTGTGTGATAATAATTAGTGTGTGTGTGTAATAATAATTACAGTGTGTAGTGAGTGTATTTGTGTGTGTGATAATAATTAGTGTGTGTGTGTGTGTGTGTGTGTGTGTAATAATAATTACAGTGTGTGTAGTGAGTGTATTACAGTGTGTGTAACGGATGTCTCTTGTCCCCCTGCAGGTCCATGTCCACTCTCTCTCAGGATCTCATGCTGGAGAGGTTCAATCGAGGGTCAAAGGTCAGGTCCGATAAGCCGGTCTCTATCCCGATTCCGGGTGGGTCTCAGTGCACTGCCCCCTGCTGGGCAACAAGTTACACTCAGCTCAGAACTGTTCAGTTCAAAATAAATGACGATAAATAAAAAAAAATAATAATAAATCACTTAAGAACCCAAAAAGTCTGTGTTTCATCTAAATCCACCTCCAAGTCCAATTTAAAATTTTCAAATGGATCAAGTCTTTTTTTTTTAAATAATATTTTATTTCACTTGCCAGATAATTCAAATAAACTGAGATTAAAATAATGTTTTTATTTCATGACCTCTAACGTACTTCATCTCCTCCTGTTTTCCAGAACACTCCTGGCTGAGGAATGTGACCGTGGTGGTGGGTTCGGACCTCGTCCTGCCGTGCCAGCTGGTCTCGAACCTGGCGCGTCCTTCTTGGGCGCTGAACGAGCGCGAGTTGTTGCTCTCGTCTGACTCGGACACTTCAGCTCCCCGTTTCGACCGCACCCTTCGTGCCCTAGTCATCCCCAAGGCGGCCGCCCCCCAGGCCGGACGCTACGTGTGCTACTCCGAGGAACAGGGGGTGAAGTTCCAGACAGAGCGCTACCAGGTGGCGGTGGTGGCCAGCGCGCCGGTGTTTATGGAAGTGCGAGCGCCGGATGCCAGCATGGGGCTTATCTGGGTGCTGGTGATTGCGTTGGGCATTGTGTGTCTTGTGTTGCTCGCCGTCGCCCTCTACCTGCGCCGGAGGCTGAAATTAGCTCTGGGGAAAGCAGGAACTGCTGAGATGAAGCCGTTAGAGAGTACGCTGGTCTACCCGATCACACTGCCCAAGGAGACGCCGAGCTTCGTCCCCAGCAAGATGCCCACCAGCTCAAACAACGACGAGGATCGATTCTGGGAAACCGGCGCCAATTATTACTACTCGGATGGATCGTTGAAGATCGTGCCTGGACACGCTTCTTCATCTTCGCCGAGCGCTATTCCCGGGCAGCCTCTTCACTCGCCGAGCCGCCTGAGCCTCACAAACATCCGGAACTCCGGCACCAACGGGTACGTCCGACTCAGCCTGAGCATGGCGGGCGAAGACCGGCCGAACGGAGGGATGAGTGCCGGAGGAGTGGGAGGAGTTGGAGGAAAGCTGGGTCTCGGTGCCAGGGAGAACGACTACACCAGCCCCTTCAAGGAGGAGCTTCGGAGGACGCTGCAGCAGAGAAGCGTCCTGCCTGACGCCAACCCGGAAGAGTCTTCGGTCTAGAGCACAAACAGAGACGCCAAACAGTCGCCTACCTCCCTCCTTCACGGAGAAACATCCTTCCACCTTCCTCTCTCTTTCACTACGTCTCCTTCCTTCCATCAGACACACCTCCCCCCTCTCTCTCTCTCTCTCTCTCTCTCTCTCTCTCTCTCTCTCTGTTAACGCAGTCACCCCAATACAGCAAGTGCCATGCTAATGCTAATAGCCAACGCCCATATACAGAGTGCGTCATGATCTCTCCATTAGCAAAATGGTTTTCATTTCATGGCGAGGGCTAGCTGAAAAAAGGCTAAAAACTGTTTTGTTTTTATTTAAAAGGAAAAAAAAGTCTAGCAGATTTAGCTGTCACTCAAGCATATGGGAGGAGCCACACCTATTTGCGTTCTGTTTCAGGATCGGACGGGGGGGGGGATCGGGGAAAAACTTTTCAGCATGACGACAATCATACTTTTTGAAAGAAAAAAGTGTGAAAGAGAAGAGAGAGGACTAAGTAAATGAAGAGAGCTGTAAAAGAAAGAAAGAAAGCGCCAACGAAAGACGAACAAACTGTCAGGCTTTCTGTTCAGCTCGGTTTTTTATGTTTTATTTTTTCATTTCTTCTGAGAATGTCTTCAGTCTCAAAGCACTAATATATTGTGGCGTTTGTAATTTAAAGATTTTTTTTTTCTTGATATTTTTTGGTGTAAAGTTCGGGACGATGAGAAAGAGAAGGACACGGGGACGTTTCGTCGCCTCGAGTGGAATGTGAAAAGGAGGACGGGCGGTTTATCTCTCCGTCCTTTTATCTGAGACTCGTTTTGCAAACGGAGCCAAGCATCTGACTCGGGAAAACTGATGAACTGCGTTCGTGCGAAACCGACAACTGTACGTCATTACTGTAAAAAGGATGTTACGACAAGTGGATTACTGCGTAAACATTAAATCACTTCGCCATGGATAAACTGACCCTGATTGGATGCCACGCGCTGGATTGATGCCACATTATCCAATCAGAGCCTGCGCCTGATTCAGCACAGGTAAGCATTCTGAAAAACGAGCTCATGTTTGTTACACAGGTGGGTTTTTAACTATTAGACTGTTGGAAGTTATTTAACAACAGCCGAGCCTGTTGAAACATAGTTACCATGACAACCACTATTTTAATCCATACCAACATTAGCTACCTTTTGTAGCTGGCTAGCTGACCATTAATAAATTAGCTGACGTTTGTTCCATGAGTGGGATTTCAGTATTATGAAAAATAACATTATGAAACACAATGTTACCATGACAACTAACAAGTTAGCTATTTCGCAAGATAACAGCTACGTTCGGGATTTCAACGTACTCGGTCAGTCTGTGTTTGCATTGCTGCTTGCTTAAAGATTGATTTAACAGCTGAATATCTCTCAGTATAATGTTACTCTGACAACCAATCTTTTTGTTCATCACCAACATTAGCTAAGCATAGCCTTTCAGCTAGCGAACCGCTAGTAAACAAGCCCATATTTGTTACACAAGTAGAGTCTCAATTTTCATAGTCGTTTATTTAACAGAAGCCAAACTATAGAAACATAATGTTGCCATGACAACTGCCATTTTGTTCATCACTAACACTAGCTAACTTACAGTGGTGCTTGAAAGTTTGTGAACCCTTTAGAATTTTCTATATTTCTGCATAAATATGACCTAAAACATCATCAGATTTTCACACAAGTCCTAAAAGTAGATAAAGAGAACCCAGTTAAACAAATGAGACAAAAATATTATACTTGGTCATTTATTTATTGAGGAAAATGATCCAATATTACATATCTGTGAGTGGCAAAAGTAAGTGAACCTCTAGGATTAGCAGTTAATTTGAAGGTGAAATTAGAGTCAGGTGTTTTCAATCAATGGGATGACAATCAGGTGTGAGTGGGCACCCTGTTTTATTTAAAGAACAGGGATCTATCAAAGTCTGATCTTCACAACACATGTTTGTGGAAGTGTATCATGGCACGAACAAAGGAGATTTCTGAGGACCTCAGAAAAAGCGTTGTTGATGCTCATCAGGCTGGAAAAGGTTACAAAACCATCTCTAAAGAGTTTGGACTCCACCAATCCACAGTCAGACAGATTGTGTACAAATTGAGGAGATTCAAGACCATTGTTACCCTCCCTAGGAGTGGTCGACCAACAAAGATCACTCCAAGAGCAAGGCGTGTAATAGTCGGCGAGGTCACAAAGGACCCCAGGGTAACTTCTAAGCAACTGAAGGCCTCTCTCACATTGGCTAATGTTAATATTTGTGAGTCCACCATCAGGAGAACACTGAACAACAATGGTGTGCATGGCAGGGTTGCAAGGAGAAAGCCACTGCTCTCCAAAAAGAACATTGCTGCTCGTCTGCAGTTTGCTAAAGATCACGTGGACAAGCCAGAAGGCTATTGGAAAAATTTTGTGGATGGATGAGAACAAAATAGAACTTTTTGGTTTAAATGAGAAGCGTTATGTTTGGAGAAAGGAAAACACTGCATTCCAGCATAAGAACCTTATCCCATCTGTGAAACATGGTGGTGGTAGTATCATGGTTTGGGCCTGTTTTGCTGCATGTGGGCCAGGACGGCTTGCCATCATTGATGGAACAATGAATTCTGAATTATACCAGTGAATTCTAAAGGAAAATGTCAGGACATCTGTCCATGAACTGAATCTCAAGAGAAGGTGGGTCATGCAGCAAGACAACAACCCTAAGCACACAAGTCGTTCTACCAAAGAATGGTTAAAGAAGAATAAAGTGAATGTTTTGGAATGGCCAAGTCAAAGTCCTGACCTTAATCCAATGGAAATGTTGTGGAAGGACCTGAAGCGAGCAGTTCATGTGAGGAAACCCACCAACATCCCAGAGTTGAAGCTGTTCTGTACGGAGGAATGGGCTAAAATTCCTCCAAGCCGGTGTGCAGGACTGATCAACAGTTACCGCAAACGTTTAGTTGCAGTTATTGCTGCACAAGGGGGTCACACCAGATACTGAAAGCAAAGGTTCACATACTTTTGCCACTCACAGATATGTAATATTGGATCATTTTCCTCAATAAATAAATAAATGACCAAGAATAATATTTTTGTCTCATTTGTTTAACTGGGTTCTCTTTATCTACTTTTAGGACTTGTGTGAAAATCTGATGATGTTTTAGGTCATATTTATGCAGAAATATAGAAAATTCTAAAGGGTTCACAAACTTTCAAGCACCACTGTAGTTATTCCTGCTAGCTTACAGCTAGTAAATTAGCACACATTCATATATATATATATATGTGGGATTTCGATATTAGCGTCTTGTGATTTCTTTATCAACAGCCAAACCTTTTAAAACATGTTACCATGACAACCACCATTTCATTCATCACTATTAGTAAATAACATTTCTTGTCGGCGAGCTAACAACTCGTAGACTCGCTTACGTTTGTTTTTCAAGTAAGATTTTAATATCAGAGTTGCTTTGTTATTTTCTTAAGAACTTATTTAACAGCAGCTGAAATGTAACGTTACCATGACAACCAGAATTTTCCTAATCATTCGCAATAGCTAAATTAGGTACCTGGCTAAACTAGCTCACACAAGTACAATTTTAATGTCAGAATCTTGGATTTGCATAGTCGTGTTCGTGGTTACTCGAGCAGCCAAGTGTAATGTTACTATGACAACCACCGTTTCATTCATCACTAACATTAGCTAGCTATTCTGGTGGTTTTGTTTGTTACGTGAGCTATCTTTCGGTATTAGTGACTCGAATTTGCATAATTTTCTTAAAGATTTATTTAACAGAAGCCAAACCTGTCCAAAATTACCATGACAACCACTGTTTAATTCATCATCATCATTAGCTAACTTAGCTAGTCATCTGTCTATAATCGCTAGTAAACTAGCTTACAGTTGTTATAGAACTAAACTTTTGGTATTAGTTGGCATGAATTTATTTCACAACAGAAACAAAAAATCATAAAATATAATGTTAGTAATATCCATCGCTAATATTCGCTAACTTGGCTAGCTAGCGGTCAAGCTAACCGCTTATAAACTAGCTCACGTTGTTATGCAAGTAGACGTTCAGAATCCGTCTTTTTTTTTTTTTGAGATTTATTTAACCACACCAAACTTTACAAAATACTGTATAATGTTACCATGACTACCGTGACTAAAGTTAGCTAACCTAGCTATCTTAGCCCAAAAGATTCCAAACGCAAAAAACATCTTTGATTCTACACATCATTGGTCAAAAGCCTATTTACAGGAAGTGACCTCATCCATCAATCAGAATGCAGTAGCTGTTAAATACGACCAGTACTTAAATGTCATGTTTTAATGCGTCAGAGTTTTCAGTATAAAGCAACGTGTCTTTCTTTCTTTTTTTTCAGACTGAAACATCAGACAAAAGACAAGGACGTTTTCTCATTTCCACATTTTTGGAGACGTGGGTCATCTATCCGTGAGGTACTACAGCGGACTGTCACACGCCGGTCTCTTTCATGCATGAAGCTCTACAAACCGGCGTTTTTTTTTTTTCCCCTTTTTCTCTCCGAAGTGCGAAAGTTCACCAAGTCTTACTCATGACTCAGACTCTTGAAGACAAAAAAGAGAGAAAGAAAGAAAATAAAAAGAAAGACATTGTGATTTTTGTTTTTTCATTTCGCTGTGCCTCTTCAGCATGGGCTAAGCCAAAGTAGACTGCAGATGGTTTGTTCCTTCTTCTTCTTCGACACGTTTCTTTTTTATTCCTTATTTAAGTTCGGAGTCCATCCACTGCACAAAAAATAACTGTTCTACCACACGAGTGTACTGAGTGTTTGCCTTGTTATTAATCTTTTTTTTTTTTTTTTTGATGGAAGAAAAAAAATCAATATATTTTGTGGCATGACAGCTTTATGATGTTTTTTCAAGAAGCTCTCTGTTCTGTTGTCCAAACGTCATGTACAATTTAAAAAAAAAAATGGTGGATTTTAGCCTTTTCACCGATTTATGGTTTCTTAATTTGTTAGTGCGCCTTGTTGTTTGTTCACAAGCTTAAAAAAAAAAAAGAACGATTTCTCAGGGTGGGGCTTTTTACACTTCCTAAGATCTACAGGCAGGCGTGTGCTGATCATTGGTCATTCAGTAAACCTCTAAATATTCAATAACAGCGTGATAATTCTAACTGCAAAATACGATAATTTGGACAAATCTGATGACGCAGGACGTGTGTCCTTCTTGCAGAAGATGAAAATTTAGTTCACGAGATGAAAGCATTATGTCAGGGCGTTAAACAAGATGGAAACAAAATTCACGCAATTTTTACAATGATTACAATTTCTACGAGAATTTATTAACGAACAACACGTTTATAGTTACATTTAATGTTCGAGAACGTTTGTGAAACGGGTTAGTTCCTGTTCTCACTTGCAGTTTTGATTTTTGGGGGTTTTTTTACACTTTTTTTTCTCTTTCTTGAAGTTAAAACAAAAAAACGCAGCTTGTCGTGTTACCCGAGAAACTACAATGCGAAAAAGTTACAAAGCGCTGACGCTGGAGCCTCCTCGATAAATGTTAATTTACAGAAAACTTTGCCACATTGATGATTGATTACACACTTTTTTTTTCCCAATCAGTTTACGTGGACCATCCGACCTACACGTCCTCGTGAATTAGCTGTCACTATAGAAACAGTAACATTCGTACAAAGGCGTTAACATAAACCTGCGCTAGTATCAGAGCTGCTGTTAGAGAGCATTAGCATTTTCTGACAATCAGAAGAGAGAACTCAACCGCGATAATCAGTTTAATTGCTTTTAATAGAAGCGTACGCAAAATGGCCGCCGGGTTCCCGAATTCAGCTAGGGATTGAATTTAAAGATGAATGAATAAATAAATAAATAAATAAAAGCCTTGTGTAGCGTACAAGTGTACAGACTTGTGCGAATCTTCTGCATCTTCAAAATTAGTAAATATATTCCAAATGTAAACACTTTGCAGCAATCAAGGTGACACCGCAAAGTTTGAAGGAGTCCATGTCCAGCAAATGCGCGTCCAAATACATTTCCTGGTTGGCATGGCAACCTGCCGAACAAAGAGATATCGCTTTTAATTTTCGAGATGTACAACCAAGACGACAGGAAGCTAATAGCTACCAGTTTAGCTTCGGTTATTTGTTAGCTACGTCACTGATCGAAGCAGTAGAAAAACTTCAAACGCTGAATAAAATAAAATCGTAACGTGAGACCTGAATATCGGCACACGCCAAGCTACAAGGTGGTTTCATCAGCTGTGAAGGATTACTTAACGTCGCTGCCATTTCGTTGATCGAGAAGTAATCTGAAAATGTCGTAACTGTATTTAGTGCATATAGAGTCGGTTTCCCCGAGCAACCGTGCTCTGAAGGCCTGTGATTGGTTAATGCTCTGATCTTAGTTAAGGTTAGTTGAATTGGAATTGCATGCACGTGATTTGTGCAAAAATTACAGCTGATGTAACGTCGTGCACTTCAAAACGGCAAGGGCAGAAGAGTGGCGTTCGAGACACAGCCTGTGTGCTAAAGACTTCGGGTCACGTGTACAAAGTGGCTGATTTTTAAGCGAGCAAGTGATTCAGAAGAAGAGTGGCGATTGAGACGCAGCCTGTGTGCCACACATGCCCCTTTTCCACCAAATCAGTTCCAGGGCTGGTTCGGCGCCGGTGCTGGTTCACAACTCGTTCAACTTGCGAGCCAGCCGAGAACCAGTTTGCTTTTCCATAGCTCGCGGTGCTAAGCGGAGCCACGTCATTACATCGCTGTATGCGTCAGTTACGTCGCTACGTTTACATAAACCTTGGCGCGAATATCGAAGCAAAAACAACACGGAAGAAGCAGCAACAATAATAATAATGGATGACTTCGCGTTTGTACAGCTGCTGCTTCTCGTCGCTTAAAAATGGCGATCTTTCGCGGTCTTGTTATTGTTGTTGGTCTTAACAACTCCGTCCCCCCGCTGACGTAAGCGGTTCTTTCCTCTGGCCCAGCAGAGAGTTGGTGCTAGCCTGGAACCGGTTTTTCTGGCCCCAGAGCCAGTTCTTTGTCAGTGGAAACAGAAAACCCGGTTCCAAACTAAGCACTGGCCCCGAACCAGCCCTGGAACTGCTTTGGTGGAAAAGGGGCATCAGCCACTTTTACAAACACTGACTTTAAAGTTCACGGAGTAGGAAGTGACGCAGTGCGCTTTAACGGGTCAAGGCCAGAAGGGAACGCAGATAAATCCCATGTGTCGTTCGTCCACTTTTACAAAGCGACTGACTTTAACGTGCCCTACATTTACTTTTTAAGAAGCACCGTAATGGAGTGTACTTCATTCACAGGTGGCAAGGACCCAGATTTGAGATTGAGACACAGCCCCAGTGTTGAGTTCAACAGCCCGGTCCATGTTTATAAAGTGACTTTAAAGTGCGCTATGTAAAGTGATGGCGTGTACTTCAGGCAGGATTCACATACAACCCATGTGTTAGAGACTTTCATAAGTACGGTCCACGTTTACAAGGTGACTTTTTAAAGTTAGCAAGTGCACTACATGCTGCTGATTCCATGGTGAAGTGCACTTTGGTGGAGGTGGAGGAGTGAAACACAGCCCATGTGCTAAATAACAACTGTGGAAATCCTGGCCAATTTTATAACCGTACTAACTTTCTCACACACACACACACCGCATGGCCTGTGTCGTGTTATAGAGACACCATTTCTGCTCTTCCTTTGTGGCCAAATGTTAATCTGCTCTTTTATGGTTCCTGTTGATTCATTTGTTTTGTTTAGTTTGATTTTTTTTTTTTACTTTATTGCCTGCTTTTTTAATAAATGTGTCTTGTGGTTGTTTTTTTTTTTACTCATTATTTTATAATTTTAAGTATAATGTTTAGTAACTTATTTCGCTTGTACAAAAAACTCGAAATGTCGATATTTATTATTAATGTACATATGTCCTTATTTTTTATATATGTACATATTCACATTAAATAAAGTTCAATTCACTGAGTGTGAGCTGCGTCCTGCAGAGGAGTCGCGTCTCATTACGACATCCCGCTCTCTGCATGTTTCTAAGGATTTATTGTCACTAGGGATGTGACGATATGACGTTACAGCGACGTACAGTCAGGTTCGGATCAAAGGTAGCAACAAATTATTCATCAGTTCCTTCTCTCCTGGCTAGAGGAAGATCTGAGGTGAGATTTACGAAGATGGGTCGAGTGCAGGAAAGTTCATATAGGAGATATTTTCAGATGATTCTCCAAGCAGGAAATCACACTACAAAGTAGAATGATGATCTGAGGCAGTAGCTGGCGATCACGGGGTTAAACTTCAGTATCGTATTCAAAGAAAACTTTCACTTTATGGAGAAGAAGCCAACATATGAATATTGGCCATACACTACCGTTCAAAAGTTTGGGGTCACTTTGAAATGTGCTTATTTTTGAAAGAAAAGCACTGTTCTTTTCAATGCAGATCACTTTAAACTAATCAGAAATCCACTCTATACATTGCTAATGTGGTAAATGACTATTCTAGCTGCAAATGTCTGGTTTTTGGTGCAATATCTCCATAGGTGTATAGAGGCCCATTTCCAGCAACTCTCACTCCAGTGTTCTAATGGTACAATGTGTTTGCTCATTGCCTCAGAAGGCTAATGGATGATTAGAAAACCCTTGTACAATCATGTTAGCACAGCTGAAAACAGTTGAGCTCTTTAGAGAAGCTATAAAACTGACCTTCCTTTGAGCAGATTGAGTTTCTGGAGCATCACATTTGTGGGGTCGATTAAATGCTCAAAATGGCCAGAAAAATGTCTCGACTATATTTTCTATTCATTTTACAACTTACGGTGGGAAATAAAAGTGTGACTTTTCATGGAAAACACAAAATTGTCTGGGTGACCCCAAACTTTTGAACGGTAGTGTATGTTGAAAATGTTTTTAAACGTTATTTTATAAGGTTGCTGGTTTGATTCCCTGGACCAGCAGGAATGGCTGGAGTGCCCTTGAGCAAGGCACCGAACCCCTAACTGCTTCCCAGGCTGCTCTGGGTGTGTTGCACGTCGCTCTGGATAAAAGCATCTGCTAAATGCCTGTAATGTAGTTTTTATTGCGTTATAAATGTTTTCTGAATAAATGGGGCATGGAACACTGGAGCAATTCATCAATGAAAAACCCATTGGTTATAATTCCTGTTCTTGAAGTTACACAGCTTGTCACATTACAAAGATTCTGCAAAAAGAAAAAAAAAACAGATTTACATCAAAGAGTTACAAAGTGCTGACATTGGAGACTCCTGAAAATGTTCTGTTTCAGTACAGGATTATGGGAGATGGGATTGAGCAGCAAATATAAAATTGAAACATGAAAACAGGAAAAAACGCAAGCCCCCTATTTTTGCCATTTCTTTTCCGACGTGTGTGTGTGTGTGTGTGTGTAAAGATGGAGCCAAAATGAAAGGAAACAATGCCATTTTGATTTTCCATGTAAGCAAGAACCATTTGTGTCAGAAATGAAACTGAACTCAAAACATTTCATTTTCTTCGTCATATCAGTGTCTTGTCCCCATAATGAAATCAAATTAAAATGCAAACAAGGAAAAGAAAATCCCAACTACACTTTGACTTATAAATACATGACAATTACTCTCTGAAGGTGAATATCGGTGAATAATAACTGAGATTAAGTTAATTTAATTATTAATTTATTTCAAATTTCAAAAGCGGTCTGTAAATGTAATAACGGCACAGACTTGTGTCACTTATCTATGCTGAATCACATAAGATAATTCTAGTTATTACAGTGGTGCTTGAAAGTTTGTGAACCCTTTAGAATTTTCTATGTTTCTGCATAAATATGACCTAAAACAACATCAGATTTTCACACAAGTCCTAAAAGTAGATAAAGAGAACCCAGTTAAACAAATGAGACAAAAATATTATACTTGGTCATTTCTTTATTGAGGAAAATGATCCAATATTACATATCTGTGAGTGGCAAAAGTATGTGAACCTCTAGGATTAGCAGTTAATTTGAAGGTGAAATTAGAGTCAGGTGTTTTCAATCAGTGGGATGACAATCAGGTGTGAGTGGGCACCCTGTTTTATTTAAAGAACAGGGATCTATCAAAGTCTGATCTTCACAACACATGTTTGTGGAAGTGTATCATGGCACAAACAAAGGAGATTTCTGAGGACCTCAGAAAAAGTGTTATTGATGCTCATCAGGCTGGAAAAGGTTACAAAACCATCTCTAAAGAGTTTGGACTCCACCAATCCACAGTCAGACAGATTGTGTACAAATGAAGGAAATTCAAGACCATTGTTACCCTCCCCAGGAGTGGTCGACCAACAAAGATCACTCCAAGAGCAAGGTGTGTAATAGTTGGCGAGGTCACAAAGGACCCCAGGGTAACTTCTAAGCAACTGAAGGCCTCTCTCACATTGGCTAATGTTAATGTTCATGAGTCCACCATCAGGAGAACACTGAACAACAATGGTGTGCATGGCAGGGTTGCAAGGAGAAAGCCACTGCTCTCCAAAAAGAACATTGCTGCTCGTCTGCAGTTTGCTAAAGATCACACAGACAAGCCAGGCTATTGGAAAATGTTTTGTGGACGCATGAGACCGAAATAAAACTTTTTGGTTTCAATAAGGAACGTTACAGTGGGGCAAAAAAGTATTTAGTCAGTCACCAATTGTGCAAGTTCTCCCACTTAAAAAGATGAGAGAGGCCTGTAATTTTCATCATAGATACACTTCAACTATGAGAGACAGAATGGGGGGAAAGAATCCAGGAAATCACATTGTAGAATTTTTAATGAATTAATTGGTAAATTCCTCGGTAAAATAAGTATTTGGTCACCTACAAACAAGCAAGATTTCTGGCTCTCACAGACCTGTAACTTCTTCTTTAAGAGGCTCCTCTGTCCTCTACTCATTACCTGTATTAATGGCACCTGTTTGAACTCGTTATCAGTATAAAAGACACCTGTCCACAACCTCAAACAGTCACACTCCAAACTCCACTATAGCCAAGACCAAAGAGCTGTCAAAGGACACCAGAAACAAAATTGTAGACCTGCACCAGGCTGGGAAGACTGAATCTGCAATAGGTAAGCAGCTTGGTGTGAAGAAATCAACTGTGGGAGCAATTATTAGAAAATGGAAGACATACTGTACAAGACTACTGATAATCTCCCTCGATCTTGGGCTCCACGCAAGATCTCACCCCGTGGGGTCAAAATGATCACAAGAACAGTGAGCAAAAATCCCAGAACCACACGGGGGGGGGACCTAGTGAATGACCTGCAGAGAGCTGGGACCAAAGTAACAAAGTCTACCATCAGTAACACACTACGCCGCCAGGGACTCAAATCCTGCAGTGCCAGACGTGTCCCCCTGCTTAAGCCAGTACATGTCCAGGCCCTTCTGAAGTTTGCTAGAGAGCATTTGGATGATCCAGAAGAGGATTGGGAGAATGTCATATGGTCAGATGAAACCAAAATAGAACTTTTTGGTAAAAACTCAACTTGTCGTGTTTGGAGGAGAAAGAATGCTGAGTTGCATCCAAAGAACACCATACCTACTGTGAAGCATGGGGGTGGAAACATCATGCTTTGGGGCTGTTTTTCTGCAAAGGGACCAGGACGACTGATCCGTGTAAAGGAAAGAATGAATGGGGCCATGTATCGTGAGATTTTGAGTGAAAACCTCCTTCCATCAGCAAGGGCATTGAAGATGAAACGTGGCTGGGTCTTTCAGCATGACAATGATCCCAAACACACCACCCGGGCAACAAAGGAGTGGCTTCGTAAGAAGCATTTCAAGGTCCTGGAGTGGCCTAGCCAGTCTCCAGATCTCAACCCCATAGAAAATCTTTGGAGGGAGTTGAAAGTCCGTGTTGCCCAGCGACAGCCCCAAAACATCACTGCTCTAGAGGAGATCTGCATGGAGGAATGGGCCAAAATACCAGCAACAGTGTGTGAAAACCTTGTGAAGACTTACAGAAAGCGTTTGACCTCTGTCATTGCCAACAAAGGGTATATAACAAAGTATTGAGATGAACTTTTGCTATTGACCAAATACTTATTTTCCACCATAATTTGCAAATAAATTCTTTAAAAATCAGACAATGTGATTTTCTGGATTTTTTTTCTCATTTTGTCTCTCATAGTTGAAGTGTACCTATGATGAAAATTACAGGCTTCTCTCATCTTTTTAAGTGGGAGAACTTGCACAATTGGTGACTGACTAAATACTTTTTTGCCCCACTGTATGTTTGGAGAAAGGAAAACACTGCATTCCAGCATACGAACCTTATCCCATCTGTGAAACATGGTGATGGTAGTATCATGGTTTGGGCCTGTTTTGCTGCATCTAAGCCAGGACGGCTTGCCATCATTGATGGAACAATGAATTCTGAATTATACCAGTGAATTCTAAAGGAAAATGTCAGGACATCTGTCCATGAACTGAATCTCAAGAGAAGGTGGGTCATGCAGCAAGACAACGACCCTAAGCACACAAGTTGTTCTACCAAAGAATGGTTAAAGAAGAATAAAGTTAATGTTTTGGAATGGCCAAGTCAAAGTCCTGATCTTAATCCAATGGAAATGTTGTGGAAGGACCTGAAGCGAGCAGTTCATGTGAGGAAACCCACCAACATCCCAGAGTTGAAGCTGTTCTGTACGGAGGAACGGGCTAAAATTCCTCCAAGCCGGTGTGCAGGACTGATCAACAGTTACCGCAAACGTTTAGTTGCAGTTATTGCTGCACAAGGGGGTCACACCAGATACTGAAAGCAAAGGTTCACATACTTTTGCCACTCACAGATATGTAATATTGGATCATTTTCCTCAATAAATAAATGACCATGTACAATATTTTTGTCTCATTTGTTTAACTGGGTTCTCTTTATCTACTTTTAGGACTTGTGTGAAAATCTGATGCTGTTTTAGGTCATATTTATGCAGAAATATAGAAAATTCTAAAGGGTTCACAAACTTTCAAGCACCACTGTATGTTCCCAAGCAGTATATAAAGTGTACAAAAAAGTACCTTAGAGGGAACTGATCCAGCGACAAGCCGTTGTACTTTATTTTCTGAAAGTGTGAGCTCCAAAGACAAACAATATACAGTAAAATGTTGGTGGTAGGGTGTTGAATAAGGCCAGTTTACTGTATAATTCTGTGTTATGAAACGTTGACTACGGTGGTTGTGAATTGTTGGTTTTGTGTCCGTATTTTCTCCAATAATCCGTGTTACTTCTTACAGTACAACTAAAACATGAGCATTTTCAGTTAGGGATCAAGAGCTTTTATGAGCACCATAAAACCTTCAAGATTATTTCTTGACATCAGCTGAGGATAAGTTGATGTCTGTTGTGCTGCATCAATCAGAAATACAGACTGGCTGAAGGAGCTTTTAGGTCGTTCTGCAGCCCGAACATCAGCACACTTGAAGAACACGTCAATGATGGAGTAGAACAGATTTATACAACATTTTCATTGTCAAATCTGCAAAATCTGTTAATTCGCAAGCCACAGCTTGTACACTGCACCTTCACTCACAGCTCGGCGAGTAGGTGTGGCTTAGGTCTTGGTCACACCCATAGCTACTTGGCATATTGTTGAAGTTGTAAATGAGAAGGAAAAAGTGTGACGTGAAACATAAATGATTTGCAGTTGGCACCATCACCGTCCTTTTCATTTTGGTAACAACGGTGGTCCTGCACTAAAAATGGGATCGCGTTTAGATTTTACTGATCTAATTTGCATTTTGTCAGGTACACTACCGTTCAAAAGTTTGGGGTCACTTTGAAATGTCCTTATTTTTGAAAGAAAAGCACTGTTCTTTTCAATGAAGATCACTTTAAACTAATCAGAAATCCACTCTATACATTGCTAATGTGGTAAACGACTATTCTAGCTGCAAATGTCTGGTTTTTGGTGCAATATCTCCATAGGTGTATAGAGGCCCATTTCCAGCAACTCTCACTCCAGTGTTCTAATGGTACAATGTGTTTGCTCATTGCCTCAGAAGGCTAATGGATGATTAGAAAACCCTTGTACAATCATGTTAGCACAGCTGAAAACAGTTGAGCTCTTTAGAGAAGCTATAAAACTGACCTTCCTTTGAGCAGATTGAGTTTCTGGAGCATCACATTTGTGGGGTCGATTAAATGCTCAAAATGGCCAGAAAAATGTCTCGACTATATTTTCTATTCATTTTACAACTTATGGTGGTAAATAAAAGTGTGACTTTTCATGGAAAACACAAAACTGTCTGGGTGACCCCAAACTTTTGAACGGTAGTGTATGTACATCGCCCAATGGTATGAAAAAAAAGACAAGATAACGTATGTGCTGCATTTTCATTTTGCTGCTCATTTTGCCCTTCGTTAAGAAAATGAAAAAGCGAAAGTGTTCGCATTTTCTTCTTCCTGTTAGCATTTTAATTTGAATTCTGAAGTACCCAGGAAATACTGACATGATAAAGAAAATGAAATGACAAAATGATGTGGAGTTTCTCTTTATTTTTGACACTATTGTCACATGCTTACACGGAAAATTAAAATGCAAATTACATTATTTCACGTCATTTTCATTCGACGCACACAGTACCAGCCAAGAGTTTGGACACGCCTTCTAATTCAGTGTTTATCTTTATTTTTATTAATTAAAAGTAATTTCTTGCCTTAAAGTAATGATGGATGTTGTTTCTCTTTACTTAGTTGTTCGGTTCTTGACAGAATACAGCATGGTTTACTACAGTTGTAGAATAGGGCTATTTATTTATTTAGCATTTCTATTATTTACTGTTTACTGTTTGATGATTTCAAATGCATTAAGAAGGTAAGAAACTCATCCACTAATTACATTTTGACGAGACACACCTGTTAACTGAAAAGCGTTCCAGGTGACTCCCTCACGAAGCTGGTTAAGAAAATGCCGATCGTGAGTAAAGCATCATCAAGGGAAACACTGGATACTTGAAGAATCTAAAATATCCAACATATTTTGTTGTTTAGGTTTTTTTTAAACACTTTTTTGTTTACCACATAATTAATTCCATATACACTCACTGGCCACTTTATTAGGAACACCCCTACATCCACCTGCTGTTCTGTTTGATGCAGTTCTCTAATCAGCCGATCCCTCGATGCATCAAGTCACACAGATACAAATCAAGAGCTTCAGTTAATGTTCACAATGTTCAAACATCAGAACGGGAAAAACTGTGATCTCACAGTGAAGTGTGATCATCTCCGACTGTGGTATGGGTGTTGGTTTGAGCCAGATGGACTGGTTTGAGTATTTCAGAACCCGCTGATCTTCTGGGGTTTTCACACACAGCAGTCTCTAGAGTTTACACAGAATGGTGCCGAAAACAAAAAACATCGAGTGAGTGAGTGAGTGAGTGAGGGACAGTTCTGTGGGTAGTAACAAACGCCTTGTTGATAAGAGAGGTCAGAGGGAAATGGCCAGATTCAAGGTGGTTCGAGCTTTTTTTGCCAGGAAGAATATAGTGATTATGGATATATAATCACTTTTTACAACTGCGGTGAGCAGAAAAGCATCTCAGCATGCAACATAAAACAGAAGAACACATTGGGTTCCGCTCCTGCAGCCAAGAACAGGGATCTTAGAATCAGGAACAAGTTCCTATTAAAGTGGCCGGCGAGTGTATATATGTTCCAGATGTTATTTCATAGTTTTGATGTCTGCGGTATTGTTCTACAATGTTGAAAATACAAAATACAGAAAAAGCTATGAATGAATAGAGTAGGGGTGTACAAACTTTTGACTGGTACTGTATGAGAAAAGAAATGGCCAGATTCAACCACCTTGAATCTGGCCATTTTCCTCTGAATTAATTTTTATCTTTTAATGTTAACTTTATATTTGGCACAAACTACCTCCCACAGTTTCAGATAGAATATTTTACTCAGACGACACGTACGTGTTTTTGTTTTTTTAACGTTTGCTTTTTCTACTGACTCTGTGACTTGATTTGAAGGTAGGATCTAGAGCTAACCTAAAAAAGAAAAACCCTAATACCAGATCATATGGTTAGCCTAGCGCTTCCTTCCAGCTCTAGATCGGAGCTGACAGTGATCTATGGCCTGTGAGATGGCTGTTGGTTTTCAGGATGTAAGAATTACAAACCCTTCCATCCTGATCCTCATCGCTCAATTACCGCAGGCTTTGTTTGTTTTTCTCGGCCATCATGCCAACAATATCATGCCTTCACTCATTCTCACAATCAGTCTAACGTGACCGCTGTGCAATCCATTTTCATTTTCATTACCCTCCGTCTGTCTGTCCATCTGTCTGTCTCTCTTCACGGTAGCTTTATTGATGTGATGGTGTAGAATACAGTATGACTACAGATGTTCTGCTAGCATATTTAATCCCAATTATTAGCTCACACTGATACACACAAACATTATCTTGTCTTTAGGAGTGTGTGTTTTCCTGGAAAGAAAGAGAGGAATTCAGATTGGTGCTTGGCTTCAAGGCAGATGAAATATCTGCCATATTTTTTAGACTCTTTCCCCATGGTGTGTAGGTCATTTATTTACTCTTGACTGAGCTGCCAGACATTATTACCCTCAACCTGCAACACGGGACTTGGCTCATTGGTCCGGGTGTTAACTTTTTGGCAAACTCAGGACGCTAGCGCAGACTAACCAGAGGGCATGGAGGTGAAAAACACCATCAGTGGTGTGATGGCACTCGACTGGTGCATTACCCTGCAGGCAAAGTCCTACAGAGCTAAAAACATCTCATCATGCAAACATTGGTGTATTTGCTCCAAGCCATTAAATTTATTGGCCAGCGCTTCCCACTCCTTGGTCCCTGTGTGCACTGAATGAGCCTTTGGATGGAAATACCAAGCATAGCTGGCTTGCAGGTGGTTGGGGTGCAATTGGATCCTCCTCCTTATCCAACAAGGTGCTGGTGTGTCCTTCAAGTGATCCTTGAATATGGTGAAATTATGATTTATGATCTGGAGGCATCTGGGCAAGTTTACATTACTTACTACATTTGTTTCAGATCAATTGGCATTTTTTAAAACTTCTCACTAAATCTCATTTTGGTCTTGACTGAGAGTTTGGAAAAACAACACTGGTTGAATACAATTTTGGCCTCAAAAAGGATTTGATGGTTTTTCAGCCTTGCTTTCAGTTCGACTCAATCTTAACCCTTTGAAGACTCAGATTTGACTTGATCTTGGGCTTGACAATGGTGGTCTTGACTACAGCCATATCTGCAAGGTCCTAAATATTTTTACGTGCAGATGGAACCTCATATGTGTGTGTTACAATCCCCTCAAGATGCATGGCACATCTAAATCCTGAGCAATGTACAATAGAGATCTTGCAGTCAAGTGACCGGAAAGTACACAGCCGCCATCTTGTCGGTAAAAAACACCGCTGAATACTGCTGCACTCGTGTACAAAATGGATAAATTTCAACCGACGGACTACACGGCTCATTTTTCTAATGAACAGATAACTAGATATATGTCTAAAATAAACGACCTACAGATTAGTGACCCTTATCGATTACCGGACGTAGTTTTCACGACCGTGTCAGTGGATATTGAACTGCCAGAGGTGGAATACCCAGACGTGTATAATTACCTCATTAACTTTCCCTCGCTGTTCAGTGGTGAAACACTGTGTGCTTATAAATCTCTGGACAGTTATCTTTACAGAAATTCAGGATTTGTCAGCCGCCCTCAGATGTGGCATCTTGTAAACAAGAAAATAACAATCCTCAATGGACGGGTAAGTCACTTAAGTATTACTAGTACTGATACTAGATATATCAGTAGTATCTAGTATAGCACTGACCAGCCGATTATAGAATAGAATAGAATAGAATAGAATAGAATAAGGTAATTCCAGCTGTAATTCCAAATCGTCCGTCTTGTTTACCATGGATCGGGTGTTGGAGAGGTAGAGGTTTGGCAGTGGAGATTTGAGTGGCTGTTTTCTGAGCTTAGTCAACAGGCCGGCTCTGCAGCCTCACTTTTGCTTCCTCTCCCGACGCCGCCTCCTTCGCCTGCAAGACCCGATAACAATCCACGGAGACCCCGCTGGTCTCGCTATCTCGTCCGGAATGTTGTGCATGCGATGGAAATCGCTACAAACCGTCATTTTCTGCTGGAAACCAATGTCCAGTAAGTCCATACGGTTGTAGTGGATATTGAAGTCCGGTACAGACAAACAACACGCAAAAATACACACAAAAAACATAAAAAACGTGCACAGGTAGGGAGAGCTTGTAGCCGCAGCTGTTGTAGTAGAATTGTATATAGTAGGGTTTTCCAGAAGAAAAGGTAGAAGTAGAAAATATGGCGTTTGACCGACAAGATGGCATCTGTTACAGTCTGGATCGGCTGTGACGTCACATGCAAGATCTCTATAAGACTCTGACATAACCACAGCAGGGGTGGGGGTTGTTAGGTGCCTTGCTCAAAGGCACTTCAGCCATTGCTGCTGGTCCAGGGAATTGAACCAGCAACCTTTTGGTCCCAAAGCTGCTTCTCTAACCATTAGGCCATGGCTTCCCCAACTTTCCAGTGGAGTAACAGAAAAGTGTTGGCTCTATCATTGTGCGCTCTCAAGTTCTAGTCGTCCAAGAGAGCAAAAATTCCCCTGTCGATCAGAGTGAAACCAAATAATCGAAGGCTTCAGTGAGCTAACGAGCACACAAAAGGGTAGTTAGTGCTTTCCTGAGTGTGTATCCGCTCTGGAAAGTTGCATGAACAGCAGTCCATCATGTTTCTCCAAGGAAGTGTGCTAGCCTTGGAATCGACAACTGACCAAATTTGGAGGATGTGATATAAAAATCCAAGAAGAGAAAGAAACACAATTTATCTCTCTCTCTGGCTGTCTGTCTATTTTATTGGTTTTCAGGATGTAAGTATTACAAACAATTCCAGGTCTCTATTGCTCAATTACTGCACACTTGGTTTCCTTTTTATTCATTCACAGGACGTACAAACCAAATCTAACATGACCACTGTGCAATCCATTCTCATTACCCTCCCTCTCTCTCTATTTCTCTCTCAACAGTGGATTTACTGAAGTGACTGTGCAGAATACAGTATGACTACAAATGCTACACACACACACACACACACACACACACACACACACACACACACACACACACACACACACACACACAGTGTGATGACCCAGCTGCCACATGCTGCATGAGTGTGCTGGTCACAGCTGTGTGAATTAGCAGAGCAAAAAGTCGAAATGAACACAGCTGGAGCTCCAACTGAACTAATCACCCCTGAGAGAGAGAGCGAGAGAGAGAGAGAGAGAGATCTGAGAATTATATAAAGTAAAAATGAAGGAAAGAGAGAGAAGGTTATAGTGAAAACAAGGAGAAGATAAAGCTGGATGGAGGAAGAAAGAGAGGGATGTGCGATTGTGAAAGAAAGAAAGAAAGAAAGAAAGAAAGAAAGAAAGAAAGAAAGAAAGAAAGAAAGAAAGAAAGAAAAGTAGAGAGTGACAGAAATGGAAAGACAGATGAATGACGGACATAGAAACAGGGAGAGGCAGATGTAACAAAGGGAAAGATGGAGTGATAAAGATGGAAGAAAGGAAAGAAGAAAGATACAGATGGGAGGGAGAGAGTGGGAGAGAGATACGGAACGAGAGTGAGACATGGAAAGAAACAAAGAGAGAGAGAGTGATAACGTAGGATAAAAGCAGAGATGCTAATCCCTTCTATTACTGATCAGACGTCACCAACATGCTAATGTTAGTGTTAATATACCATATGGGATGACAAACTAGTGTAACTTCTGATTAAACAACTAGCTAGCTTGTGTTAACATGTTACATCAGCTAGCTAGCATCACAACAGAGGTAGCTAGGTAGTTACAGTGGTGCTTGAAAGTTTGTGAACCCTTTAGAATTTTCGATATTTCTGCATAAATATGACCTAAAACATCATCAGATTTTCACACAAGTCCTAAAAGTAGATAAAGAGAACCCAGTTAAACAAATGAGACAAAAATATTATACTTGGTCATTTATTTATTGAGGAAAATGATCCAATATTACGTATCTGTGAGTGGCAAAAGTATGTGAACCTCGAGGATTAGCAGTTAATTTGAAGGTGAAATTAAAGTCAGGTGTTTTCAATCAATGGGATGACAATCAGGTGTGAGTGGGCACCCTGTTTTATTTAAAGAACAGGGATCTATCAAAGTCTGATCTTCACAACACGTTTGTGGAAGTGTATCATGGCATGAACAAAGGAGATTTCTGAGGACCTCAGAAAAAGCATTTTTGATGCTCATCAGGCTGGAAAAGGTTACAAAACCATCTCTAAAGAGTTTGGACTCCACCAATCCACAGTCAGACAGATTGTGTACAAATGGAGGAAATTCAAGACCATTGTGGTCGACCAGCAAAGATCACTCCAAGAGCAAGGTGTGTAATAGTCAACGAGGTGACAAAGGACCCCAGGGTAACTTCTAAGCAACTGAAGGCCTCTCTCACATTGGCTAATGTTAATATTCATGAGTCCACCATCAGGAGAACACTGAACAACAATGGTGTGCATGGCAGGGTTGCAAGGAGAAAGCCACTGCTCTCCAAAAAGAACATTGCTGCTTGTCTGCAGTTTGCTAAAGATCACGTGGACAAGCCAGAAGGCTATTGGAAAAATGTTTTGTGGACGCATGAGACCAAAATAAAACTTTTTGGTTTCAATAAGGAGCGTTATGTTTGGAGAAAGGAAAACACTGCATTCCAGCATAAGAACCTTATCCCATCTGTGAAACATGGTGGTGGTAGTATCATGGTTTGGGCCTGTTTTGCTGCATCTGGGCCAAGACGGCTTGCCATCATTGATGGAACAATGAATTCTGAATTATACCAGCAAATTCTTTTTTTAAGATATTTTTTTGGGCTTTTTGCACCTTTATTGGATAGGACAGTGTAGAGACAGGAAATGAGCGGGAGAGAGAGAGACGGGAAGGGATCGGGAAATGACCTCGGGCCGGAATCGAACCCGGGTCGCCCGCATTCATGGTATGGCGCCTTAACCACCTGAGCCACGACGCCCCCATACCAGCAAATTCTAAAGGAAAATGTCAGGACATCTGTCCATGAACTGAATCTCAAGAGAAGGTGGGTCATGCAGCAAGACAACGACCCTAAGCACACAAGTCATTCTACCAAAGAATGGTTAAAGAAGAATAAAGTTAATGTTTTGGAATGGCCAAGTCAAAGTCCTGACCTTAATTCAATGGAAATGTTGTGGAAGGACCTGAAGCGAGCAGTTCATGTGAGGAAACCCACCAACATCCCAGAGAAGCTGTTCTGTACGGAGGAATGGGCTAAAATTCCTCTAAGCCGGTGTGCAGGACTGATCAACAGTTACCGCAAACGTTTAGTTGCAGTTATTGCTGCACAAGGGGGTCACACCAGATACTGAAAGCAAAGGTTCACATACTTTTGCCACTCACAGATATGTAATATTGGATCATTTTCCTCAATAAATAAATGACCAAGTATAATATTTTTGTCTCTTTTGTTTAACTGGGTTCTCTTTATCTACTTTTAGGACTTGTGTGAAAATCTGATGAAGTTTTAGGTCATATTTATGCAGAAATATAGAAAATTCTAACGGGTTCACAAACTTTCAAGCACCACTGTACTTAACTACTGAAGGGTTCTCTAAATATTAGCAAAATCACTTAGCTAGCTTGTATTAGCTTGTTATTGCCTCAACTAGCTAGCACCATAGTAGAGTCTCGAAATATAAATAGCTCGCTAACTACTGCAATTTTGTACTTTATTACATAGTAACAGTATGCAGCTAACAAGGATCTGTTAGCTTGTTATTACCTCAGCTAGCTAGTATCACAATAAGCGTAGCTTCCTGGCTAGCTTGTGTTACATTGTTACATCAGCTAGCTAGCTAGGTAGTTAGCTGCTTAAGGGTACTCTAAATCAGTGTTTCTCAACCACTGAGCCACAGCCCACTAGATGGGGCTTCGATGGAATTTTTTTTTCAAGTTGAAGCTTATTTTTACTCATAATAGAGTACCATTTCTGGGTTGCATCCGACGTCACATCCACCTCATTAAGCTATGGTTACACTACAGCTCGCAATGCTTTGCGATGGGTTATCGATGAAAATGAGGCATTTTGGTGGCAATGCATGGCGATACACACATGAGCTAAAAGTTATGGTCACACAGCAGGTGAACAATTGACTGTTATGTCTTCACACGCTCGAATCTGGCACAGTTTGAGCGGCCATGCACACTCACGGAGCGTGTTGTGCATGTTCTTGGGACCTGGTCATTATGGGAAACACCTGATCCTGATTTGAGCGCAATCAGCACGCACAGATACGGACGCTGTTTTCAGAGGCTTTGCGAAGTATCATTATCATCACTGTAACGTTTGTTTCTAGCCATGTTTATAATGCTGTTTAAATACTCTGCTTTATGGTTCTGCTTTTGTTTTTGTAAATATCACACCTTCTAATAACCACTCTTCCTGCGCTTAGATCCGTCTACCACCGTCTATCTTGTAGTGTCCTGATCCCCAGATCTTTAATCTAGCCACATATAAAAAGTTGTTCTCCTCCATGCTCTTCCAGGTTTTCATCTGTTTGTCCATGTAGAACAATGTCTGCAGCACCAGGTAGTTTGAGATGTCAGAGAACTCAACAGATGGATAATTTTCCAACTCATAGGAAAAATCCTTCTTTGTAAGCGTGTAAGGATCTAATCCAGACCTGGGCATTTTCCGGCCCTCATAAGGTTAATTAGAAATTAGAAAATAAACGTATTTCCTAATTTTACCTCATGCATGGACTGAATGTGCATTGCTTTTATTTTGAAGTTGTGTTCAACAAAAACGCAATGCGCGCGACATGAACATGACATGAAATCCCATGAAACCTAATCCCGCGATAACTACTTCGGTAATTTGTCCAGACCAACCACAAACTTGTACGTCATCCTTCAAACGGTCCAGCCAATCACATAGTGTGACGTCACCAGCAGGCGCCGGAGCCCGAGCCGATCTGTAGATCTGATTCCTACACCAAATCGACTGATGATCATCTGTCAGCTGTTCTTCGCATCTCCACCTCAGACATTCAACCTGACTCTGATGCATTCGTTAAAGACCAACAGAGACTAAATCAAATCAAATCAAGTTTATTTGTACAGCGCTTTTAACAATAAACATTGTCGCAAAGCAGCTTTACAGAATTTGAACGACTTAAAACATGAGCTAATTTTATCCCTAATCTATCCCCAATGATCAAGCCTGTGGCGACGGTGGCAAGGAAAAACTCCCTCAGACGACATGAGGAAGAAACCTCGAGAGGAACCAGACTCAAAAGGGAACCCATCCTCATTTGGGCAACAACAGACAGCCTGACTATAATATTAACAGTTTTAACAGGTATAACCCTCAACTGTCCTCATGGGGCCGTCCTTCACAGGAGTGGGGCGATAAAACTCTGACCAGACACAGGGCACCAGGATGGATCAAGCAGGTCCGAGGGGCAGAAGAGGCCAGCATCTCAATCCCAGGATCAACATGTAACTCAGAGGGACAGATGGGGGGGGGGGGGGGGGGGGGAGAGAAAGAAAACACGTTGTTAGGTATGCCCTAAAAATGACAAGTATTAAATCTGTGTGGTAGGCTCGCAGAGACGAGAGTCTTTACATCAGGCATGACGCACAATGGCATGTTAATATGGTAAAAAATATATCATGACCTGCTCTGGCTGGATGCTTGATTGGGTGATGGGAGCACACTCCTCAGCAATGATGAGATGCAGATGGGACCCTTAGGCCTGGCCAAGACAATTCAGTTACATTTCACCGGGTCTGGGACATGCGACAGAATGTCTGACGGCCGATTCCCTGCAGGCTACGATAGCCAGTCGAGGTCCCCACCGTCTCCACCAAAAGATTTCCTGTTGACTCCATGTAACTCAGAGGGACAGATTTGGGGTGGGGGGGGGGGGGGGGGAGAGAAAGAAAACACAGGTGGTTAGGTATGCCCAATGTCACCTGAATAAGTAGGAACAGTATACATATTGCACCGAGTACAAGCAGGGACTCCGGCAACTAACTATGACAGCATAACTAAAAGGAGAGAGCCAGAAGGTAACACAGGCATGAGGGAGCCCCGGGACATAAAGCAGCCAGCCACTGCACCGTCAACAAACTCGAGTGAGCAAGCGAGTGGGGACTGACAGCATCCATACATCCCAGTTTACCAAAACACTCTATGTCTGAGGACCCTCCAGATCTACTCCTTTACCTCATAAACACCATTAACAAAAGGCTTGACTAAACAGATATGTTTTCAGCCTAGACTTAAATGCTGAGACTGTGTCTGATTCCCAAACATTACTTGGAAGGCTGTTCCATAACAGTGGGGCTTTGTAAGAAAAGGCTCTGCCCCCTGATGTAGCCTTCACTATACGAGGTACCAGCAGATAGCCTGCACCTTTTGATCTAAGTAGGCGTGGCGGGTCATAGAGGAGCAGAAGTTCACTCAGGTACTGTGGTGCGAGACCATTTAGTGCTTTAAAGGTCAATAGTAGTATTTTATAATCAATACGAAATTTGATTGGGAGCCAATGCAGTGTGGATAAGACAGGCGTGATGTGGTCATATTTTCTAGTTCTAGTAAGGACTCTTGCTGCGGCATTTTGAACTAACTGGAGCTTGTTTATGCACTTATTGGAACATCCAGACAGTAAGGCATTACAATAATCCAACCTGGAGGTAACGAAAGCATGGACTAGTTTTTCTGCATCATGCAATGACATTAAATTTCTTATCTTTGCAATATTTCGGAGATGAAAGAAAGCTATCTGGGTGATGTTATCAATGTGAGTTTCGAATGAAAGACTGGGGTCAATAATCACTCCGAGGTCTTTTACTGCTGCACGTGAAGAAACAGAAAGGCCATCCAGAGTTACTGTGTAATCAGAAAACTTACTTCTAGCTGTATGTGGTCCTAGCACAAGTACTTCAGTCTTGTCAGAGTTAAGCAGAAGGAAATTTATAAGCATCCAGTGTCTAATGTCCTTAACACATTCCTCAATTCTATTAAGCTGGTGTCTGTCATCAGGTTTTGCAGAGACATACAACTGTGTGTCATCAGCATAACAGTGGAAACTAATACAATGTTTATGAATAATATTGCCCAGAGGTAACATATATAGAGAAAAAAGCAGTGGACCCAAGACAGAACCTTGTGGAACACCAAACTTTACCTCGGTACGTCTAGAAATATCACCATTTATATCGACATACTGATAACGATCAGTTAGATAAGACCTGAGCCAGGAGAGGGCCATTCCCTTAACTCCCACAACATTTTCTAGTCTATCCAGAAGAATGGAATGATCAATGGTATCAAATGCTGCACTAAGGTCAAGCAACACAAGTAGCGAGACACAGCCCTGATCAGACGCCAACAGTAGGTCGTTTACTACTTTAACCAGTGCTGACTCTGTGCTATGATGAGGTCTAAATCCTGACTGATACATTTCATGGATGTTATTCCTATGTAAATATGAGCATAACTGCTGTGCCACAGCTTTTTCAAGGATCTTGGAGATAAAGGGGAGGTTTGATATTGGCCGATAATTGGACAGCTGACAGGGATCAAGGTCAGGTTTTTTAATCAGGGGTTTGATAACTGCTAGTTTAAAGGATTTGGGTACATAGCCAATCATAAGAGAAGAATTTATTATTTTTAGAAGCGGTTCAATTACTCCAGGCATTATCTGTTTGAATAGATGTGTCGGTAAGGGATCTAGTACGCAAGTTGAGGCTTTTGATGTAGAGATTAATGAAAGTAATTCAGTTTCTTTTAGGGGAGTAAAACATTCTAACTGATGATCTGATACAGTTATATTGTTAACTACAAGGTCACTTTCATTGTCTAACCTTAAATTAGTAGTTTGAATTTTTTGTCGGATATTCTCAATTTTGTCATTAAAAAAATTCATGAAGTCGTTGCTACTACATACTGCAGGTGTGCATGTGTTGATAGTGGACTTATTCCTGGTTAATTTTGCTACAGTATTAAATAGGAATCTAGGATTATTTTTGTTATCTTCTATTAGGGAGGAGAGATATGTTGATCTCGCAGCACTAAGAGCTTTTCTATACTTCAGGAAGCTCTCCTTCCACGCCAATTTGAACACTACCAATTTTGTTTGACGCCATTTACGTTCCAATTTTCGAGTGGTCTGTTTTAATGTGCGAGTGTCATCATTATACCAGGGTGCTAATTTTTTGTCTCTGACCATTTTCCTTTTTAGAGGAGCTACATTATCTAAAGTATGGCGGAATGTTGACTCTAAGCATTCAGTTGCCTGATCGAGTTCTGCAGGGGCTGACAGTGACCCAATCAAAGTTGACAGCTCTGGGAGATCATTTATAAAGCTCTGTGCAGTAGTTGACGTGAAAGTACGTTTAATACAGTAGCGTGGTGAGGTGCATATATTATTACTCAGACATATTTTGAATGAGATGAGACAATGATCTGAGATAACTTCAGACTGTGGAAGTATGACTATATTGTCTACGTTTAATCTGAATGTTAGTATTAGATCGAGGGTGTGACCACCATTATGGGTCGGTCCTATGACATTCTGCTTAATCCCGACTGAATCTAAGATGGACACAAACGCTGTTTTTAAAGGGTCTTCTGGGTTATCAAAGTGAATATTAAAATCTCCGACAACTAAAGCTTTGTCTAAGGAAATAACCAGATCTGAGATAAAATCTGCAAATTCAGAAAGAAACTCAGAATATGGCCCCGGGGGCCTGTAAATAATAAGCAATGGAATTAACTGGACTAGATTTCTCTCACTGAACAAATAAAAAACACCAAATGAGGTGATTAGACTACAAATGTGGGCATCATTATTATAATATGATGTATCTTGCTTGATATTTGGAGTAGAAAGACAATATTGTGATGTCTTTATTGTGTTTTGGGGTGAATGTGCCTGAAAAAAAAATGGTACAAACGTTCACATTTCGTTAACCATTGTTTTGGGAAATTTGATTGAATAAATTACATTTTTTGTAAGGCAACCTCATTTTTTCCATACTCTTACCAGTCTTAGCAGCTTGTAAAAACAATGATATTTATTCCTTTATATAAAGAAATACAATTAATATTATGCAGAATTTAGTTCAGCCTTATGGTCCGGCCCTCCACAAAATTTTCTGTTTCTCATGTGGCCCCATGGAAAAAATAATTGCCCAACCCTGATCTAATTCCATTGAGTGGTTTCTATATCCACTTCTTTTGAATGCACTTCTTGGTTTTAATAACTTGCTTGTTTGCTGAACACAACCATGGCAATAAGTTCTTGTGTTAATGGACCAGACTCCACTTTTGGCTCATTAATCCCTTTTGACTGAGAATGACCTGCAGGCATGGGTTTATGTCGGCTTCTGGCACATCCATACAGTTTTAAATGCAAAAACAGTTTGTTTTTATTGCATTTATTTAATTCCTGGGCTCCCATCTGTAACAGGGAGTGATTTTGTGTCCCATTAATACACTTTACAATAGATTATTAGACTCTAATAGAACAGATGAGCCAAAATAATCGGGGATCTTTTTTAATGGGCCTCGATTCGTAACAAGTATGAATAGGTGGGCCTTAAAACAGAAAAGGTTGAGAACCCCTGCTCTAAATAATACCTAAATCACTTAGCTAGCTTGTGTTAGCTTGTTATTGCCTCAACCAGCTACCATCATAGTAGGTTCTCTAAACATAAATAGCTTGCTAATGTTTCACTACTACAATTTAATACTTTATTTAATAGTAAGAGTATGCAGCTAACAAGGATGTGTTAGCTTATTACCTCAGCTAGCTAGCTAGGTAGTTAGCTGCTTAAGGGTACTCAAAATAATACTGTACCTAAATAACTTAGCTAGCTTGTGTTAGCTTGTTATTGCTTCAGCCAGCTAGTATCATAGTAGATTCTCTAAACATAAATAGCTAGCTAATGTTTCACTACTGTAATTTTATACTTTATTTAATAGTACGAGTATGCAGCTCATGAGGATCTGTTAACTTGTTATTACCTCAGCTAGCTAGTTTCACAATAAGGGTACAATAAGCTACTTGGCTAGCTTGGTTGTTAGCTACATACTGTTAGTCCATTTAAAAAAAAAGAATAAAATTGTACTCGCTGAATATTACTGAAATAATCTAGCTTGCTTGTGTTTAGTTATTATTATCTCAGACAGCTCTCATCACAAGAGGTGAACAAACACACATAACTAGCTTAGAGTATTAATTATAGCTAGCTGTAAGTAAATCACCTCACGACAGACGCTAATGATTTATAGAGACATACAAAATGGCTGGTGTTTATTTTTGTGTGTAGCACAACAGATGCACAGAAACAAAAGTGCTAGCTAAGATGCTAATAAAGTATTGTTCACTCTCTGTTGTAACAGCTTGCCTTGTTTTATTTATCTGCTTTTTTTTTACAGTAAAGTGCTGTAGCGTGCTAATGTGTCGAGTGAAATAATTGCTGCACATTAGCTCTGAAGATCTGGTGATGTTGTGTGAATGTGAGAGTTTGTGTGGGGAAATAAAAGAAAATGTTCTCTGCTGTTTGACATAAACAGGTCAGACTGAGTGCACCGCTGCGCTAAAATCCCAACTCATCTCAAACAACAACAAAATTCAGCGTGCTTTTTTTTTTTATTATTTTGTGTATCTGAGCTCTGACTGAGAGAGAGAGAGAGAGAGAGAGAGAGAGAGAGAGAGAATACTTATTGGGAAAATATACAGTCAAAATATCATAACAAGTGGCTTTTTCTGCTCCAAAGCTATATTTAACAGGATCTAAGATATTCTCAATATGATCGAACCATCTTAATGAAATCCAACACAAAATCACAATTTAGTTACACAAAAGTGAAAACCAATGGAGATGTTATTTCTTGAAAATTAAAGATTCTTCATTAAAAGTTAAAGAATGATTTATTTATCATTTGATGACTGTAAAACATTCAGCGGTAACTAATTAGCTGAAGACGTGTTGCAAATGATCCTGATGGTTTCTTAGATGTTCAGGAAAAAGTCCAACCCGATCCTGTGAAAAATAAGCAATTAGTGAGGCCTCGACTGCACACGCAAAGAATCACAAACATGATGAAATGTAGCTCCGAGAGCCAAACTTCAGAAGATCATCACTAAAAAAAAGTATTGGGAGGAGAGTTTAGGATTATCCAAGGGTCCGTGAACTTAATAGACGTTTACATTATTTTTTTTTTTTTAAGAAAATCAATAAGATGAACTGGGAAACGTTTTGAATTTGGAGTGAGCTGCTATAGAATGACCCGAGAGAGAGAGAGAGAGAGAGAGAGAGAGAGAGAGGGGTTTAAGGAGAGAGAGAGAGAGAGAGAGAGGTTTAAGGAGAGAGAGAGGTTGAAGGAGAGAGAGAGAGGTTTAAGGAGAGAGAGAGGGGGTTTAAGGAGAGAGAGAGAGAGAGAGGTTTAAGGAGAGAGAGAGGTTGAAGGAGAGAGAGAGGTTTAAGGAGAGAGAGAGGGGGGTTTAAGGAGAGAGAGAGAGAGAGAGAGAGAGAGAGAGGTTTAAGGAGAGAGAGAGGTTTAAGGAGAGAGAGAGAGAAAGGGGTTTAAGGAGAGAGAGAGGTTTAAGGAGAGAGAGAGGTTTAAGGAGAGAGAGAGAAAGGGGTTTAAGGAGAGAGAAAGGGGTTTAAGGAGAGAGAGAGAGAGAGAGAGAGAGAGAGAGAGAGAGAGAAAGGGGTTTAAGGAGAGAGAGAGCGAGAGAGAGAGAGGGGTTTAAGGAGAGAGAGAGGTTTAAGGAGAGAGAGAGAAAGGGGTTTAAGGAGAGAGAGAGGTTTAAGGAGAGAGAGAGGTTTAAGGAGAGAGAGAGAAAGGGGTTTAAGGAGAGAGAGAGGTTTAAGGAGAGAGAGAGAAAGGGGTTTAAGGAGAGAGAAAGGGGTTTAAGGAGAGAGAGAGAGGTTTAAGGAAAGAGAGAGAGAGAGAAAGGGGTTTAAGGAGAGAGAGAGCGAGAGAGAGAGGGGTTTAAGGAGAGAGAGCGAGAGAGAGAGGGGTTTAAGGAGAGAGAGAGGTTGAAGGAGAGAGAGAGGTTGAAGGAGAGAGAGAGGGGGGTTTAAGGAGAGAGAGAGAGAGAGAGAGAGAGAGAGAGAGAGAGGTTTAAGGAGAGAGAGAGAAAGGGGTTTAAGGAGAGAGAGGTTTAAGGAGAGAGAGAGAGAAAGGGGTTTAAGGAGAGAGAAAGGGGTTTAAGGAGAGAGAGAGAGGTTTAAGGAGAGAGAGAGAGAGAGAGAGAGAGAGAAAGGGGTTTAAGGAGAGAGAGAGAGCGAGAGAGAGAGAGGGGTTTAAGGAGAGAGAGCGAGAGAGAGAGAGGGGTTTAAGGAGAGAGAGCGAGAGAGAGAGGGGTTTAAGGAGAGAGAGAGGGCCGTTTAAGGAGAGAGAGAGTGAGAGAGAGAGGGTTTAAGGGGGGCTTAAGGAGAGAGAGAGTGAGAGAGAGAGAGAGGGGTTTAAGAGGGGTTTAAGGAGAGAGAGACAGAAAGGGGTTTAAGGAGAGAGAGAGTGAGAGAGGGGTTTAAGGAGAGAGAGTGAGAGAGGGTTTAAGGGGGGTTTAAGGAGAGAGAGTGAGAGAGGGTTTAAGGGGGGTTTAAGGAGAGGGAGAGTGAGAGAGGGGTTTAAGGAGAGAGAGAGAGTGAGGGGGTTTAAGGAGAGAGAGAGAGAGTGAGGGGGTTTAAGGAAAGAGGGGTTTTAAGGAGAGAGAGAGAGATATTGAAGGAGAGAGAGAGATATTGAAGGAGAGTGAGGGGGGTTTAAGGAGAGAGAGATATTGAAGGAGAGAGAGAGATATTGAAGGAGAGTGAGGGGGGTTTAAGGAGAGAGAGATATTGAAGGAGAGAGAGAGGGGGGTTAAGGAGAGAGAGAGATATTGAAGTAGAGAGAGGGGGGGGGTTAAGGAGAGAGAGAGAGAGATTGTGGCAGCGGGGGCATGGTCAATCATCGGTCTGTGACTAGAGGGCGGAGTCAGGAAGGTAAGTAGCAGAATCACTGCACCTGATGTCTGTTAATCTGTGTTTGTGTGTCTTCCCCAGTGACCGCGCCCTATATAAGGAGAGAGAGAGCAGAGGAAGAGAGTTCTCTCCCCAACCAGGCGACTTGTGTGTGTGTGTGTGTGTGCGCGCCTGGGAGAATAAGTTTACACTGAAAAGTGGAAAATAAAGAGTTTTTGGAACTCAGTTCTGGCCTGGCGTACTTCTGTGCTCCACTCACCCACTCTCATACTACAGAGATATTTAAGGAGAGAGCGAGAGAGGGTTTAAGGAGAGAGAGAGTGAGAGAGGGTTTAAGGAGAGAGGGGGCTAAGGAGAGAGAGAGAGATATTTAAGGAGAGCGAGAGTGAGAGAGAGAGAGAGAGAGAGCGAGAGAGAGAGAGGGTTTAAGGGGGTTAAAGGAGAGAGAGAGACCGCTCCGTTGGAGTCATCACCTTATCGTGGTGGAGCGGTTTGCGTGCCCCAGTGACCCCTAGAGCTATGTCAGCTGGTGTCATGCACACCTGGTAGGGTCACCCATGCTGAACAGGTCGAAGGGTAGGGGCCAGACGAAGAGTGACTCCCTGGTCCTCCAGGTTGGGGGTTGGGCTGCGGGCTGATAACCCACTCCCATAAAAAGCAGATTATTACAAAAACCAGAAACGGAACGATTTCACATAATCTGGGGGACGCAGTGGTCACTCCTTACACCATGAGAGGTTTGATGACGCATGGGGGTGAAAGCCACACGGAAGCCCTTGAGCAGATGAGACCATTAGTCCACCCTAAGAACGTCATGAGGATAGGAAATTGGAACGTAAGAACACTGTACCAGAGTGGGAACATAGCACAGGCATCAAGAGAGATGAAGAAGAGAGGTATTGAAATCATGGGAATCAGTGAGACACATTGGACGGGACAAGGGAAGATAGTACTGGAGGAAGGAGAAACCATCATATACTCTGGCAGAGAAGATAATAACCACAGAGATGGAGCAGGAATACTGATGTCCAAATTTGCAACAGGAACACTCATAGATTGGACGCCAGTAAATGAACGAATAACTGTAGCCAGGTTCTATTCCAAACATGTTAAACTGACCATCGTACATATATGTGCACCAACAGAGGATGTGGAGGAGTCGGTAAAGGACGAATTCTGCGAGAGACTGCAGGATGTGTTGAATGCTAAGAAGGAGCACGATATGCTGGTTGTCACAGGTGACATGAACACGAAGGTCGGCGAAGAAAACTGGGGCTATGAGAGAATCATGGGTAGGCATGGAATTGGAAGAGAGAATGACAATGGAGAGAGGCTTTGCGAATTCTGTGACATGAACGAGTTAGTCATAACAGGGACTTTGTTTCCACATAGAGATATACACAAAGCTACCTGGGTATCAGCCGATGGGAAAACAAGAAATCAAATAGACCATGTGCTGATAAACAAGAAGTTCCGCAACTCGGTAATTGATACCAGAGTTTATAGATCTGCAGACATTGGAAGTGATCACTATCTTCTATGCGCGAAAGTGAAGCTAAGACTAAGAAAACAACCAAAAGAACAGGGAAGTATAAGAACCAAGTATGACACCAACAAGTTGAAAGACGAAGCTGTTTTGAAAACATTTATTATCACCTTGCAGAATAGATATCAGGGGCGGCACGGTGGTGTAGTGGTTAGCGCTGTCGCCTCACAGCAAGAAGGTCCTGGGTTCGAGCCCTGGGGCCGGCGAGGGCCTTTCTGTGCGGAGTTTGCATGTTCTCCCCGTGTCCGCGTGGGTTTCCTCCGGGTGCTCCGGTTTCCCCCACAGTCCAAAGACATGCAGGTTAGGTTAACTGGTGACTCTAAATTGAGCGTAGGTGTGAATGTGAGTGTGAATGGTTGTCTGTGTCTATGTGTCAGCCCTGTGATGACCTGGCGACTTGTCCAGGGTGAACCCCGCCTTTCGCCCATAGTCAGCTGGGATAGGCTCCAGCTTGCCTGCGACCCTGTAGAAGGATAAAGCGGCTAGAGATAATGAGATGAGATGAGAATAGATATCAGTGGAAGAAGAGACACCTAGTGTAGGAGAGGAGGACGAAATAGAAAGGGACTTCCAAGTAATGGAAGAGGCATACACGGGCATACACGGGAGCAGCAGAAGAAGTATTAGGTCGGCCAAGGAAGAAAAGAAAGCCATGGATAACAGAAGAATCATGGGCGCTTGTAGATCAAAGAGAAGAGATAAATAAGAAGATTATAAGTACTCGCTCAGAGAGGGTCAAGAAACGGCTCAGAACAGAATACAAGGAAAAGAGTAGGGCGATGAAGAGGAGCATAAGGAGCAACAAAAGAAAATGGATGGATAGCATCGCAAATGAGGCAGAGGAGGCTGCAAGGAAACAACACATGAGAATGTTGCACGGGCTGACAAAAGTGCTATGCAACAAAAGAACTAGAAGCAGCGCAGCAATCCTTGACAAGAGAGGTAATCTTATGAGTGGAAAGAAGGAAATACAGTCAAGGTGGACAGAGCACTTTAGGGAAGTACTGAACAGGGAAGAACCAACAGATCCAATAACAACGGAGGATGAATGCAAGTTTGAGCTCAGCGAAATAATTGAAGAAATTGCAGTCACCGAACCAACCCTGGGGGAAGTCAAAGCAGCAATTGAGCGATTGAAGAATGGGAAGTCTCCAGGAATCGACTCTATCACAGCTGAATTGTTGAAGACACACAAAGAATTCTCAGCGGAGAAAGTGCATCAGCTACTGGAGAAAGTATGGAAACATGAAAAGATCCCTGACAAATGGAAAAAGGGGCTGATTATCAAATTGCCAAAGAAGGGAAACCTCAAAGAATGTAAGAACTGGAGAGGAATAACTCTGCTTTCAGTGGTAGGCAAGATACTTGGAAGGATCGTTATAGACCGCATTCGGAATGGACTTGATAACAGGCTGAGAAGTGAGCAAGCAGGATATCGGAAGGGCAGAGGAACAACAGACCAGATTTTCATATTACGAAACATCGTCGAGCAAGCCAATGAGTGGCAAGCTAGCTTATATGTAAACTTCATAGACTTTGAGAAGGCATTCGATTCCATCCACCACGAAAGCCTATGGTTAATCATGCGAAAATATGGAATCCCAGACAAGATTATAAGGATGGTGAGAGTGTTCTATGACGATTTCAAGTGTGCTGTAGAAGATCAGGCAGAAGCATGTGAGTGGTTCAACATCAAAACAGGCATCAAACAAGGGTGCAACATGTCGGGATTCTTGTTCTTGATAGTAATGGACTGGGTAATGAGAAGGACTGTGGGAAATGGAGAGAACGGAATAAGGTGGAGGGTTACATCTAAGCTCGATGATTTGGATTTCGTGGACGATGTGGCACTGCTCTCTTCAACTAAACAACATATCCAAAGCAAGACAACTAAAATGAATGAAGAGGCGAGAAGGGTCGGGCTGAAAATCAACAAAGACAAGACAAAGATGATGAGGATCAACGCGAAGAGTCAAGAAAGGGTTACAGTCGATGGACAAGACATTGGTGAAGTTGAGGAGTTTAACTATCTGGGAGCTACCATTTGTAAAGAGGGAGGAGGGATGAAGGATCTGAAGAATAGGCTCTCCAAAGCAAGAGGCGCATTTGCCAAACTCAAAAGAACATGGAACTCCAAGAGCATCACAAAGAGAACCAAGTTTAGATTGTTCAAAACCCTAGTAGTGCCGGTGCTACTCTATGGGTGTGAAACATGGAAAATGAACAAGGGAGACGACAAGCGGATCGATGTGTTCCACAATAAGTGTCTAAGGAGAATTCTTAAAATAGAGTGGAAGGATCATGTCACTACAAAAGAACTACTCGAGAAAGCAGGCGTGAAGCCTTTGAGCAAGGAGGTAAAGAGGCGCAGATGGAAGATGATCGGCCATATTCTACGGCAAGACAGAAGGAGAGATTCCAACACCGCACTCACATGGACGCCTGAAGGAAAAAGGAAGAGAGGGAGGCCTAAGACGACCTGGCGAAGAATGGTGGAAAGAGAGAGGAAAGAGGCAGGTTGGCGGTCATGGGAAGAGGCAAGGGCTGCTGCAGCCAACAGAGAGAGGTGGAGACATTCCGTGGAGGCATTCCGTGGAGGCCTTATGTGCCCCTAGGCATGAAGAAGATAGGTAACAGGTAACAAGGAGAGAGAGAGAGCAAGAGAGGGGTTTAAGGAGAGAGAGAGAGGTTTAAGGAGAGAGAGAGAGGTTTAAGGAGAGAGAGAGAGGTTTAAGGAGAGAGATAGAGGTTTAAGGAGAGAGAGAGAGGGTTAAGGAGAGAGGGTGGTTAAGGAGAGAGAGAGGGGTTTAAGGAGAGGGAGAGGTTTAAGGAGACAGAGAGAGAGGTTTAAGGAGAGAGAGAGAGAGAGAGAGAGAGGCTTAAGGAGAGAGAGAGAGGCTTAAGGAGACACAGAGAGGTTTAAGGAGAGAGAGTGAGAGAGACAGGTTTAAGGAGAGAGAGAGAGAGAGAGAGAGAGAGAGAGAGAGAGAGAGAGAGAGGTTTAAGGAGAGAGAGAGAGGTTTAAGGAGAGAGAGAGAGAGAGAGAGAGAGAGAGAGAGAGATAAAGCACTAATGCTCTATTGCAGTGTGAAACTGAAGGAGTGATGCTGTCGTGGCTGATGGTCTGCGTGACGATTAACAGAAACGTTGTGTTTTATTTTTCACCAAACTGTTCTTTTAACCAGTGTGTGACACCATGATGCACCATCGTGTGTGTGTGTGTGTGTGTGTGTGTAAGCTGCAGAAGGTCTCATGTGTGAGATTTATCGCAGTAAGACGTCTCACTGACACTTTATCACTCAGCGCCTGTAAGCGCAGCTTCCCACAAGACACCGTTCACGTTTTCACCGCTTTCGCCATTTCCACAGACACTCCTGCAGCATTTCTAATAAAAACTGCACTAATGACCTCGAGGCTATGAGTTCAAATCCCAGGTGAGCTGCTGAGAGAGAGCTTTAAGATGTGTGCTTGGATGAGAATCTGCTTCAGTGTCTGAGAAATGGATGGAGAGAGAGAGAGAGAGAGAGAGAGAGAGAATGAGTGAGATGGATGGAGAAAGAGAGAGGCAGATGGAAAGAACTAAAAGGAGGAAGAGTGGAAGAATGGAAGGGGGAGAAACAGGTGGAATTAGAGAGAAAGACAGCTTGGGGGAAACAGAATATGAAGAAAGGTGGAAAGAGAGAACTACAGTAGATACCTGGAAACCTGGATATCCCCGTCATGTTTGACGATGGGGACCTTGTTTCTTCCTCTCATGGCGGCGTATGCTCCGTTGCCGAGCACGCTCATCCAGGGCAGCCACTGCCACCTTTTCTCCGTTGTATAGGAGGCGCCTCCATTTCTTGCGGTCAAGGACAGAAGACTGCCAGACATCAACCATTTGGAAGAGCTTTAGATCTTCTTTGGTGCAGTCTTTCCATCGCTTGTGTGGTCGTCCTCGTTTCCTGGTGCCGTTTGTGAGCTCACCGAAGAGAACTTGTTTTGGAGCTCGGTGATCCGGCATGCGGCATACGTGGCCCAACCAACGTAGTCTGTTCTTTCTAATTGCCACTTCAGTAGAAACTGCCTGAGCTCTCTTTCATGTCTCAACATTGGAAACTTTGTCCTGCCACCTGATACCCAGCAGTTGACGTAGACACCTTTGCTTGAAATGCTCGATCTTGCGGAGGTGTCGAACATACAGTATGTTATCCAGGTTTCACTGCCGTATAACAGAGTAGGTGTGATGACTGAATGGTACACAAGAAGTTTTGTTCTCAAGGTGATGCCATTCCTGTTCCAGACCTTTGATCTAAGAAAGTAGAATGCTTGGCTAGCTTTGGACACACGTTGACAGATCTCCTTGTCAAGCTGACAGTCATCACTCACTGTGCCGCTGAGGTAGCAAAACGTGTGTGCCACAGTTAAGTCCTTGCCCTCCAGGGTCACAGGTGGAGCAGCATCACATTGCTGATAGAAAACTTCGTTTTTTTTCCTGGCTGATGGTCAGACCCCATTTCTTGCATGATGTGTTCAGATTGTCCGTCAGCCGCTGTAAGTCTGTTGTTGTGTGCCGGCCAAAGGCAGCATCGTCTGCATAAAGAAACTCATCTATTATAGTAGTAGTGGCTTTCTTTGTACGGAGCCGTTTGATGTTAAAAAAGTCGCCATCCGTTCTGTATTTGATGCTGATGCCATCGTCTACAGGCAAGTTCTTGGTGGTGTGACGCACAACAAAAGCAAAGAAAAGTACAAACAAGGAGGGGGCGAGTATACATCCTTGGCGAAGACCACAGGTAACTTCAAACTCGCTAGTGCTTTCGCTTCCCACTTGGACTGTTGCACGCATGCCATCATGCAAACTTCTAATGATATTCACTATTTTGGGAGGGATGCCTATCTTCCTCAGAAGCTGCCACATGATTTCACGATTGACAGTGTCAAAAGCCTTCACAAGGTCTACAAAAATGATATGGAGCTCTTGTTGTTGTTCCTTGCACTTCTCTTGTAATTGTCTGAGAACAAACATCATGTCTATGGTAGATCTCCCACTCCTAAAACTACATTGGGCTTCTGGAAGATGTTGCTCGATAATTGGCCAGATATGGTTGAGTATAACCTTGGCTACGAGTTTCCTCACGATTGACAAAAGGGTAATACCACGGTAGTTTCCGCATGTGAGCCTACACTTCTTCTTGAAAAGCTTCACTAATATGCCATCTCTGAAGTCCTGGGGTGTTGTTTCTGATTTCCAGATGTCTTCTAGAAGGGTGTGGAGGCTGGAAATGAGCTCTGGGCCGCCGTGTTTAAGCACTTCAGCTGGTAAGGCATCAGTGCCAGGGGCTTTACCTGTAGATAGTTGAGTCAAGGCTTTCTCCACTTCATCCCTTGATGGAATAACTTCGAGCGAATGATCGATTTCTTCTTGTGGAATATCATCGAGGACAGTGAAGTCGGCATTGCTGTGTTGGTTGAGTAGTAATGAGAAGTGTTCTTTCCATCGACACAGAATATCTTCTTTTCGAGTAAGGCGCACACCATCGGCCGAGTTTATGGGGTCCAGGCCAGTGCTTTTACGACTTGAGGTAAATTTGATACCTTCGAACATTTGCCTAGGATTGTTCTTGTTCATGTTCTTCGATCTCAGCAGCTCGTTGTGACCACCAGTTGTTTTTCATCTTGCGAATTTCCCATTGACATCTATTTCTGGCATCACGATAGCAATTTCTGTTTGCTGGGGTCTCTTGCTGCATTAGTGTCTTAAAGACAGCATGCTTAGAAGCAAGGAGGTCTTTTATTGCCATATTGTTGTCATCAAACCAATCTTGATGTTTTCTTGTTCTGTAGCCCAGTACTTCTGCCGCAGATGAATAGGTGGTGTCTCTCAGAGTCTGCCATTTTTCCTCGACTGAGCCTTAGAGTGGTTGGAGGGTCTCAGAAAGTTTTTCTGCTAGCTGTTTCTGTATGTCTTCATCGCAGAGGGAGGCAGTGTTAAGGCGTTTAGTCTTCTTCTGCAAGCGTTTCTGCTTGGAGGCGTGAAAGCGTAGATTCAGTCCGGTGCACATCATTTTATGATCTGTCCAGCAGTCAGCACTTCTTCTCACACGGCAGTCAATGATATCGGATTTGTAGTGTTGGCTTACGATGATGTGGTCTATCATGTGCCAGGTCTTTGAGTGCGGATGTTGCCACGTACCTTTATGTATATCAGGGTGTTGGAAGAGAGTGTTGGCAATTGTAAGGCCAAAACGGGCACAAAGCTGCAACAGCATCTCTCCTTGCTTGTTACATGCACTGAGACCGTGCGTGTCAAGAATCTCTGGCCACATTTCAGCATCTGAGCCGACTCTAGCGTTGAAATCGCCAACCAGGAAAGTACGGTCGCCTCTTGGGATGTCAGAAAGAGCTACAGCCAATTGGTCATAACTGAGTCTTTTCTTCCAAAGGGCGCTTGAAGGTTGGGGTGTAGATGCTTATTATAATGGCGTGACACTTCTTAGTGAGGGCTATACGAGCTGTCATTACCCTGGATGATATTCCTTTCCAGCTTAGAATACAAGATCTAAGTCTTGATCGTATGGCAATAGCAACTCCCTCTTGTTTGGGTTGATCTTCCGGACGGCCAGAGTACAGAAAGTTGTAGTCACCGTCAATGAACTCGCCTGTGCTGGGAACTCGGCATTCACTAAGTCCGGCGATGTCAATGTTGAGACGCCTAAGTTCTTCTGCTACCAGAGCTGTGTGTCTCTCGGGTGTTTGTCTGTTGGTGTTGACATCTGATAGTGTTCGTACATTCCACAAGGCCAGTTTGACCTGTGTGAAGATGTTGCGGCAGGTGGGTCTAGATCTATCGGGTCCAAAAGGTCCCTTGGGCTTTACTCCCGGACCGTCATGCGTGCGAGGTCGCGATCCACGCACCAGTTGAGTGGTATGTGTTATTGATGATACAAAGTCTTTAGCGGGTTTACAGTGCCACTTGGGTCAGGGAAGAGAGGAAGAGAGACAAACTTAAATGGAAGAATGGAAGGGGGAGAGACAGGTGGAATAAGAGAGAAAGACAGCTTGGGGGGGAAACAGAATATGAAGAAAGGTGGAAAGGGAGAGCTACAGTAGATAGAGTGAGACATACAGAAGGAGAGATGGATGGTGAAAGAAACAAGTAGAAAGAGAAAGATGGACAGAGAGAGAGAGAGAGAGAGACAGTTGAGAGAGATAGACATATGGAAGAATAGAAAGACAAATGGGAAGAGAAAGGAGGAAAAGACGAGGGAGGACGAGAGACAGGTGGAAGGAGAGAGATGAATGGATAGAGATAGAAAGACAGGTGGAAAAGAGAGAGAGTGAAGAAGAGAGAAAGATTGAAGGAGAAATGGATAGAGGATGATAGACAGGTGGAAGGAGAGAATAGGAGAGGCTGGAAGATGAAATAGAGAGAGATGGAGAGAAAGTTTGTGGGGATAGAGAGAAGGAGAGTGAGAAAGACAGATGGTAGAATACAAAGACAATTTGAAAGAGAGAGATACAGATGGAATGAGAGAGAGAGAGAAAATGGATGGATGTAGAGAGAGACAGTTTAGGGGAAAACAGAGAAGGAGAGAAATATGGAATGAAAGAGAGACAAGAGGAAAGAGAGAGAGAGATCTACACATACACACACGGAGTTTAAATGGAAGAATGGAAAGACAGATGGATAGAACAGATAATTTATCTGTTTTGGGGATTTTTACATTAAAAATTGCCTTAAAAATATTGAATATGTACAGTGCCGTTGTTTGGTTTGGTTTATCTTTCTTTTTTCCTCTTTAAATTAGAATTAATCATTTTTCTGTTTATTTGTAAACTCCTGGTCTTTTTGGTTTGCAACCGTTATGATTGGCCGAATCAGGGACAGCAGTGAGATGCACTACAGGGAGCCTTAAAGGGGTACCAAATATAATATATACAGTTGCTGGTGTGACAAAGTAATGTATTCTTAAGTATTCTATCAAATTTATATACTAGAAAACAACGAAATATCTTGGTAATTGTAAATATAATAGTCGGTACGCTAAACGGCACAAGAGTCGCCATTTTTAAAAGACCGTGACATCAGCCCTACTCACTGCACTAGGAGAGAAGCGTGTAATCATGGCGTCGGGCGCTTCAAGTGAAAGCGACAGCTCTGTCGAATCATACGAAGAGATCCCGCAAGACACACTGCAAGCAGGCTATGGCTTAGAAGGGGACCAGTTTGAACCAGTTTGTGTAGCCGATCACTTACAATTCATCCTACTTTCCGATTCACACGTGCTAGTCCCAACCTCAATGAGCCAACACAACTGGGCACATACATACGTCATGAGTGTTACGCAGAGAAAATGAACGTGCATTCTCATCTCATCTCATCTCATTATCTCTAGCCGCTTTATCCTTCTACAGGGTCGCAGGCAAGCTGGAGCCTATCCCAGCTGACTACGGGCGAAAGGCGGGGTACACCCTGGACAAGTTGCCAGGTCATCACAGGGCTGACACATAGACACAGACAACCATTCACACTCACATTCACACCTACGGTCAATTTAGAGTCACCAGTTAACCTAACCTGCATGTCTTTGGACTGTGGGGGAAACCGGAGCACCCGGAGGAAACCCACGCGGACATGGGGAGAACATGCAAACTCCACACAGAAAGGCCCTCGCCGGCCCCAGGGCTCGAACACAGGACCTTCTTGCTGTGAGGCGACAGCGCTAACCACTACACCACCGTGCCGCCAACGTGCATTCTGATTGGATAAAATTAATATCATGGCGGGCTGTTCAAACTGCGGAAATAGTTTGCTCGAGCTACTTTCAAAACACTATAACTTTCCAACCTTAGAACAAAAAACTTTTGTAAGTTCGTTAACGTGTGTTTTATTGTTATATTTACTCTCTATATTGCCCTCTGTTCCCCTTTAACTTCTTGGTGTCAGAACAATAACCTCTGGCTGAATGTCGGAAAGACTGAGGAGATGGTGATGGACTTCAGAAGGACACAAAGAACACACTCTTCATCATAATCTTCATACAGGGGATTGCAGTAGAGAGGGTCACCAGCTTCAGGTACCTTGGAGTACACACCAGTGAAGACCTGAAATGGACCCCCACACCAGACAGACAGTGCCTGTTTTTATCCACACCCTGAAGATGTTCAGTGTGGACTCCAGGATAGTGTGCACCTTCAAGACCATCCACGGGGCCATCACGGTCTGGAGTAGGAGCAGCTCTGATCAGGACTGTTTACCGGAGACACCGGAGCATCCGGGCCAGAACGAGCGTGCTCAGAGACAGTTTTTATCCTCAAACCACCAGTTTTTATCCTCAACTCCATCATTAGTTCGAGCACCAGACTGGACATTAGATCTTGTTTCCTTCTCACAGATCACACACTGTTTCAACTTTGCACCTCGTTTTTACACATTTTAGATTGTATTCTTTTTCAAGAACACTTCTTGTTCATATTTTATTCTTATGATGAGTTTATTCTTTATTATGTTGATAAAAAAAAGAAAAAGGATGAAGGTGAACAATTTCATTGCATACACAAAAGTTGCCCAGCGACGGTGACATACCTTCTCATGCAGAACCATAGCAAATCGCTGATTTGATTGGGTGTTTTTTAACACGTGATCAGTGTGTCGCATACGATTGGCTCATTCGTATCAAAGGCGGAAGTGTTTGTGCAGCTGCTGTGCGCCGTTAGTTATGCTATACCGGATTTTTAGGTTTTACAGACTTTAAAGTGTATTATAGATGTTTTATGAGCTGTTTGTTAACAGAAGAGATTGTTTTAATTTAGTTTTACAGTTGTTTTGTAAGTTTATTCGGAGGCGGAAGAGAATTTTAAGTGGCGAATCAACGGCGCTGAGGCTGGAACGTCCGGTAGGGAGCCAATTTTGAAATGTAGCCTCGTTAGCTTAGCATAGTTTTAGTTTTCAGGCAGATTGACAACGGTTAAAGTTTATTAGCTGGATAATAATATGTAATTTCTTCATTAATGATGATACAAATGATCAACTTTAATGAATCGGAGCAGAATTAAGCTTTATTAGATGCTAAATTATTTGTTAATAGTGTGTTTGGGCATTTATTTGTATCAATATTAGGCTCATTAAAGTAGCTAGCAAGCAAACTAGGCCAAGAACAACAAAACAATTCTCAAATATATAAACTGTAATACTATTTTCATATTTTGCCCATGTAAATAATAAGACATGGATATAGATGTTTATACGAACGCACTCGTGTATGTATAAATGTGTCCTAGAGTCCAGTGCAAAAGTTTGTGCACCCTTACAGTGGTGCTTGAAAGTTTGTGAACCCTTTAGAATTTTCTATATTTCTGCATAAATATGACCTAAAACATCATCAGATTTTCACACAAGTCCTAAAAGTAGATCAAGAGAACCCAGTTAAACAAATGAGACGAAAATATTATACTTGGCCATTTATTTATTGAGGAAAATGATCCAATATTGCATATCTGTGAGTGGCAAAAGTATGCGAACCTTTGCTTTCAGTATCTGGTGTGACCCCCTTGTGCAGCAATAACTGCAACTAAACGTTTCTGGTAACTGTTGATCAGTCCTGCACACCGGCTTGGAGGAATTTTAGCCCGTTCCTCCATACAGAACAGCTTCAACTCTGGGATGTTGGTGGGTTTCCTCACATGAACTGCTCGCTTCAGGTCCTTCCACAACATTTCCATTGGATTAAGGTCAGGACTTTGACTTGGCCATTCCAAAACATTCACTTCATTCTTCTTTAACCATTCTTTGGTAGAACGACTTGTGTGCTTAGGGTCGCTGTCTTGCTGCATGACCCACCTTCTCTTGAGATTCAGTTCATGGACAGATGTCCTGACATTTTCCTTTAGAATTCGCTGGTATAATTCAGAATTCATTGTTCCATCAATGACGGCAAGCCGTCCTGGCCAAGATGCAGCAAAACAGGCCCAAACCATGATACTACCACCACCATGTTTCACAGATGGGATAAGGGTCTTATGCTGGAATGCAGTGTTTTCCTTTCTTCAAACATAACGCTTCTCATTTAAAGTGCTGATGACACGAACATGACTCTATGCAATTTCTTAAATAAACTATACAACATGGCAAACATGTTAGATTTCTGTTATAATTACGTGAAAAGAAGCTGTTGTTACGCAAATATCCAACTTTTAATTGCACAGCGCAAGAAAACTGGGTCCGTGGCTCGCGGCCATGCTGTGACGTCAGCGGGAGAACACGCTGCGGTTCACTGGCTGTTCTACTCTGGTTCTACTCAATGGAAATGGCGCATGAAAACGCCGGTGAACTCTCTAGTGCTAGCTCTTCCTCTTCTGGGAGTCTAGAATTGTGTTGATCTCTTCCGAATAGAATCTATGATAGCCTACCCTCTTTACCCTTTGCCTCTCGTTGCTAGGCGGCAGTTACATGAAAGCCGCAAGCTTTCACAAGCAAATACATGACTGATATCACGCCGACTTTATGATTACATTTATGATTATCATGTAGAATCTATAGCTCTACGTACCTTTATCTTATGTCGTTTCACAACACATGTTCTGACAGGAGGACTGTCTTTGGATCCGGCATAGCTACTAGTAGACCCCCTCCGGAATACTGGCAGTGTTGCCAGATTGGGAGGAATCCCACCCAGTTGTGCGGTTTCAAGTGCATTTTGGTGGGTTTTGAACATATTTTGGGCTGGAAAACTTCAGCAGTATCTGGCAACAGATACTGCTGACATTTTCCAGCCCAAAATATGTTCAAAACCCACCAAAATGCACTTGAAACCGCACAACTGGGCGGGAAACCTCCCAATCTGGCAACACTGTGTAGGCACTGCTGATGGTAGGAACACACGTTTGTGCTGAACTGAACACCCAAGAGATTCCTTTAAGCTGGGAAGGGTGTCAAAACAATCCAAATCGAAGTGTTCAGAGCACAGGACGGATGTTGGTGAGGGCTCCCACTTGTCACGAGTGCGCCTGACTTGCTTCACCCACTTCGCATGCAGCTCGGGATCTCTGGGAAACTTGAATAAACTTACCCCATCCTTGTGGGTTTTGGAGCAAAAGCCGGCAACACAACGCGAAAGCATAATAACTTATTTATATATATATATATATATGAGTGATTCCACGCTTATGGGTACTGAAATGGGGACATGAACTTATTTTTAAAAATTCACCTAAAACCATTTCTTTTTTTACCATCAGGTCACAAAACATGTAATCTTTAATGAATGATATGTTAAAAGATAACTTTAATTTTCTGAGATGTAATAAAAACATATTTATATGCCAAAGTCAGAACGTAACAGAAGTGTTGTGGACATATATATTCTCAATTTTAACAATGTAGAATTACTTTTTGAAATATAGGAAGGTGATGTTTTAGCAAATATAATTAATGAACATGTGTAGTAGAATAAACATACACATTCTTTCAATAAGATTAACATGGTATATAGCTAGATTGTAATTAATTTGTAACAGACGCGAGATGGACAATCGTAACAGAAGTAATGTAACAGACATTATTTTGGAACTCATAGGCTTGACTTTGGCATATAAATATGTTTTTATTACATCTCAGAAAATTAAAGTTATCTTTTAACATATCATTCATTAAAGATTACATGTTTTGTGACCTGATGGTAAAAAAAGAAATGGTTTTAGGTGAATTTTTAAAAATAAGTTCATGTCCCCATTTCAGTACCCATAAGCGTGGAATCACTCATATAAATGTTATTAATAATAATAATAATAATAATAATAATGATAAACTGAACACCTGTCGCATCAACAACAAACTGGTAAGTTAGGAGGAAGGTTCTTTCGCTGACGTCATATAGCTCCTCCTCCTCTTTCGTCTCCTGGGTGCTGCAGCCCTGTCAAATTTGCCCAAATAGCTGCATTTTTTTATCATAAGTTCAAGTTCAAGATTACTTTATTTGTCCCATCAATGGGCAATTTAGTTTACAGCTCAGTCTCCATCAGACAACAATAAATTAAAAATAATTAAGAGAACACAAGACATATACACATACTTCCAATATACACACATCCAGTCAAACATCACACCCTACCCTGACAGTGATAGCCAGCATTTAATAAATCAAGTTCTCATTGGTGTACTCTATCCCTACCATCTTATTTAATAATCTAATACTTACAGGGATGAAAGAATTTGAGTACCTATTTGTTTTCGCTCTGACCGAGTAATAGCGCCTCCCAGAGGGCATTAAAGAAAACTGACCACTTAACACATGGTCAGGTTGGCTAATGATACTTCTAGCCTTTTGGACTGCCTGTTTGTTAAACAGAGCGCTCAAACCGTTAAGGTGTGTTCCAATAATCCTTGATGAGGTGTTAACGATACTACTAAGACTGTTTTTGTCTTTGACTGATAGTGTTAAACCAACATAAAAAAGAAAACGTTAAAAGACTTTCAATAAAAGACTGAGAAAAATTACACAAAATGGTTTTAGAGACACTGAAGGAGTTAAGCTTCCTCAGTAGATAAATTCTCTGCTGTCCCTTTTTAACAATTGTCTCTGCGTTTAAATGAAAGTTCAGGTCACTATCAAATATTGTGCCTAAGTATTTGTAAGAATCAACTATTTCAACTTCCCCCCCATGTATGACACTTGCCTTTGATTCGGCCTTCGCTCTCCTAAAATCTATTATGAGCTCCTTTGTTTTATCTACGTTCAAGTCTAGAAAGTTATCGTCGCACCACTTCACAAATGATGTCAGTGCTGGCCCATGAGTGGAATGTGGACCTTGGAACAGGGATAGCAGTGCAGTGTCATCTGAAAACTTAACCAGGTAGCTTCCTTGCTGGGAAGACCTACAGCTATCTGTATATAGAATAAATAGCAGGGGAGAGAGTACACATCCTTGTGGCAAGCCAGTATTTGAAGTGATTGGTTGAGACAAATGACCATTTACTAAGACTCTCTGACTTCTATCTATTAAGAAATTTAAAATCAAAAGCAGTAATTGATTTGGTAATTGAAAGTCATTTTTCAGTCTCTCAATCAAAATATGCGGCTGCATTTTATTGAAAGCAGAAGAAAAATCTGCAAATAAAAGCCTGGCATGGGAGCCAGGTTTCTCCAAGTGTTTATATCTCGTCTCGTCTCGTCTTCTTCCGCTTTATCCGGGACCGGGTCGCGGAGGCAGCAGTCTAAGCAGGGAAGCCCAAACTTCCCTTTCCCCAGACACCTCGGCCAGCTCCTCGGGAAGAACACCGAGGCGTTCCCAGGCCAGCCGAGAGACATAGTCCCTCCAGCGTGTCCTGGGTCTTCCCCGGGGCCTCCTCCCGGGGGGACATGCCTGGAACACCTCCCCAGGGAGGCGTCCAGGAGGCATCCGAAAAAGATGCCCGAGCCACCTCAGCTGATTCCTCTCGATGTGGAGCAGCAGCGGCTCTACTCCGAGCTCCTCCCGAGTGACTGTGCTTCTCACCCTATCTCTAAGGGAGTGCCCAGCCACCCTGCGAAGGAAACTCATTTCGGCCGCTTGTATCCGCGATCTTGTCCTTTCGGTCATTACCCAAAGCTCATGACCATAGGTGAGAGTCGGAACGTAGATCGACCGGTAAATTGAGAGCTTCGCCTTTTGGCTCAGCTCCTTCACCACAACGGACCGGTAAAGCGACCGCATCACTGCGGAGGCTGCACCGATCCGCCTGTCGATCTCACGCTCCATCCTTCCCTCACTCGTGAACAAGATCCCGAGATACTTAAACTCCTCCACTTGAGGCAGAACTTCTCCACCAACCTGGAGAGGGCAAGCCACCCTTTTCCGGTCGAGAACCATGGCCTCGGACTTGGAGGTGCTGATTCTCATCCCAGCCGCTTCACACTCGACTGCAAACCGCCCCAGTGCATGCTGAAGGTCCTGGTTTGAAGAAGCCAACAGGACATCATCCGCAAAAAGCAGAGATGAAATCCTGTGGTTCCCAAACAGGATTCCTTCTGGCCCCTGGCTGCGCCTAGAAATTCTGTCCATAAAAATTATGAACAGAACCGGTGACAAAGGGCAGCCCTGCCGGAGTCCAACATGCACTGGGAACAGGTCTGACTTACTGCCGGCAATGCGAACCAGACTCCTGCTGCGTTCGTACAGGGACCGGACAGCCCTTAGCAAAGAGCCCCGAACCCCATACTCCCGAAGCACCCCCCACAGAATACTACGGGGGACACGGTCAAATGCCTTCTCCAGATCCACAAAGCACATGTGGACTGGTTGGGCAAACTCCCATGAACCCTCGAGCACCCTATGAAGGGTATAGAGCTGGTCCAGTGTTCCGCGACCAGGACGAAAACCGCATTGTTCCTCCTGGATCCGAGGTTTGACTATTGGTCGAATTCTCCTCTCCAGTACCCTGGAGTAAACCTTCCCTGGGAGGCTGAGAAGTGTGATTCCCCTATAATTGGGGCACACTCTCCGGTCCCCTTTCTTAAAAAGAGGGACCACCACCCCAGTCTGCCACTCCAGAGGCACTGTCCCTGACCGCCACTCGATGTTGCAGAGGCGTGTCAACCAAGACAGCCCCACAACATCCAGAGACTTGAGATACTCAGGGCAGATCTCATCCACCCCCGGTGCCTTGCCACCGAGGAGCTTGCAAACCACCTCAGTGACTTCGGCTTGGGTAATGGACGAGTCCACCTCTGAGTCATCAGCCTCAGTCTCCTCAGTGGAAGACATGACGGTGGGATTGAGGAGATCCTCAAAGTATTCCTTCCACCGCCCGACAATGTCCCCAGTCGAGGTCAACAGCTCCCCACCCGCACTGTAAACAGTGTTGGCAGAGTACTGCTTCCCCCTCCTGAGGCGCCGGACGGTTTGCCAGAATTTCTTCGAGGCCGACCGATAGTCCTTCTCCATGGCCTCCCCGAACTCCTCCCAGTTCCGAGTTTTTGCCTCCGCAACTGCCCGAGCTGCAGCACGCCTGGCCTGCCGATACCCGTCAGCTGCCTCGGGAGTCCTGGAGGTTAACATGGCCCGATAGGACTCCTTCTTCAGCTTGACGGCATCCCTTACTTCTGGTGTCCACCACCGGGTTCGGGGATTGCTGCCACGACAGGCACCGGAGACCTTGCGACCACAGCTCCGAACAGCTGCGTCCACAATGGAGGTAGAGAACATGGTCCACTCAGACTCAATGTCCCCCGCCTCCCTCGGAAGCTGGGAAAAGCTCTCCTGGAGGTGGGAGTTAAAGACCTCCCCAACAGAGTGCTCGGCCAGACGTTCCCAGCAGACCCTCACCATACGTTTGGGCCTGCCAGGTCTGTCCAGCTTCCTCCTCCGCCAGCGGATCCAACTCACCACCAGGTGGTGATCAGTTGACAGCTCAGCCCCTCTCTTCACCCGAGTGTCCAAGACATAGGGCCGGAGATCAGATGAAACGACTACAAAGTCTATCATTGACCTCCGACCTAAGGTGTCCTGGTGCCACGTGCACTTATGGACACCCCTATGCTCGAACATGGTGTTCGTTATGGACAAACCGTGACTAGCACAGAAGTCCAATAACAAAACACCACTCGGGTTCAGATCGGGGAGGCCGTTCCTCCCAACCACGCCCCTCCAGGTGTCACTGTCATCTCCCACGTGAGCATTGAAGTCCCCCAGTAACACAATGGAGTCCCCAGTCTGAGCACTCCTCAGTACCTCTCCCAGGGACTCCAAGAAGGCCGGATACTCTATACTGCTATTTGGGCCATAGGCACAAACAACAGCAAGAGCCCTCTCCCCAATCCGAAGGCGCAGCGAGGCGACCCTCTCGTTCACTGGGGTAAACTCCAACACATGGCGGCTGAGCTGGGGAGCTATAAGCAAGCCCACACCAGCCCGCCGCCGCTCACCACGGGCGACTCCAGAGAAGTGGAGAGTCCAGCCCCTCTCGAGGAGCTGGGTTCCAGAGCCCAAGCTGTGCGTGGAGGTGAGCCCGACTATCTCTAGCCGGTACCTCTCAACCTCCCGCACAAGCTCAGGCTCTTTCCCCCCCAGCGAAGTGACATTCCATGTCCCAACAGCCAGCCGCTGTGTCCGGGGATCAGGTCGTCGAGGCCCCTGCCTTCGACTGCCACCCAATCCACATTGCACCAGTCCCCTACTGCTACCTCTGTGGGTGGTGAACCCACAGGAGGTCGGGCCCACGTCACCTCTTCGGGCTGAGCCCGGCCGGGCCCCATGGGCAAAGGCCCGGCCACCAAGCGCTCGCATACGAGCCCCAACCCCGGGCCTGGCTCCAGGGTGGGGCCCCGGCTGCGTCATCCCGGGCGACGTCACGGTCCTCGGATTTTTCTCCATAGGGGTTTTGGTGAACTGCTCTTAGTCTGGCCTGTCACCTAGGACCTGTCTGCCTTGGGAAACCCTGACAGGGGCATAATGCCCCCGACAACATAGCTCCTAGGATCATTCAAGCACACAAACCCCTCCACCACAATAAGGTGGCAGTTCAAGGAGGGGCAAGTGTTTTTATATATTTTATCTAAAATAAAAAGTTTTGCATCATCCACACTTCTGCCTGTTTGATATGCAAACTGTAGTGGATCCAGCTTCCCAGTGACCAAGGACAAAATTTCATTTTTGAGGATTTTTTCAAAATTTTTCATCACCAAAGATGTAAGAGCTACCGGTCTAAAGTCTTTCAGCTCCTTAGGTTTATTTAATTTAGCTAATGGTATTATAGTGGAGCTCTTCCATATTTGGGGAATCAGCCCTTTTGTTGCACACATATTGAAGAGGGAGGTGAAAACTCCACTTAGTTGTTCTGCACAATGACGTAGTGTGCGTCCACAAACAGCATCAGGACCAACAGCTTTCCTAATGTTGACCTTCTTAAACAGGGATGTTACTTGCTCCTGAGATATTATTAGGTCATGATTAGGTACCAGAGTGTTTCTCCACATAGAAATATTGTTACCAAAGTCATCGGATTCGAAATGTGAGTAAAATAAATTAAAAGCATTTGGAAGATCACATGACTCAACACCTTGAATAGTAATAGTCCTTCTGCCGTATTCGGCTTGTTGGTTTAATGATGCCATTGACTTTATAACTTGTAAAATAGGCGCCTTCGTGAATTAATATATGGATCATCGGGAATTACTTTTTATGTTATAAAACATCGCCAAAGATGTCAAAAATGTGTCATCAGCACTTTAAACCAAAAAGTTCTATTTTGGTCTCATCTGTCCACAAAACATTTTTCCAATAGCCTGGCTTGTCTGTGTGATCTTTAGCAAACTCCTGACAAGCAGCAATGTTCTTTTTGGAGAGCAGTGGCTTTCTCCTTGCAACCCTGCCATGCACACCATTGTTGCTCAGTGTTCTCATGATGGTGGACTCATGAACATGAACATTAGCCAATGTGAGAGAGGCCTTCAGTTGCTTAGAAGTTACCCTGGGGTCCTTTGTGACCTCACTGACTATTACACGCCTTGCTCTTGGAGTGATCTTTGTTGGTCGACCACAATGGTCTTGAATTTCCTCCATTTGTATACAATCTGTCTGACTGGATTGGTGGAGTCCAAACTCTTTAGAGATGGTTTTGTAACCTTTTCCAGCCTGATGAGCATCAACAACACTTTTTCTGAGGTCCTCAGAAATCTCTTTTGTTTGTGCCATGATACACTTCCACAAACATGTGTTGTGAAGATCAGACTTTGATAGATCCCTGTTCTTTAAATAAAACAGGGTGCCCACTCACACCTGATTGTCACCCCATTGATTGAAAACACCTGACTCTAATTTCACCTTCAAATGAACTGCTAATCCTAGAGGTTCATTTACTTTTGCCACTCACAGATATGTAATATTGGATCATTTTCCTCAATAAATAAATGACCAAGTATAATATTTTTGTCTCATTTGTTTAACTGGGTTCTCTTTATCTACTTTTAGGACGTGTGTGAAATCTGATGATGTTTTAGGTCATATTAATGCAGAAATATAGAAAATTCTAAAGGGTTCACAAACTTTCAGGCACCACTGTACAGTGCTGTGCAAAAGTAAAGAAATGCTGGAGACCAAAAAGACAAAAAAAAAAAAAGAAATGAAATATTTCAACATTTAAAAAATGCTGTAATAAGTAAGCCATAATAAATGAAACAAAGTCAATATTTGGTGTGAGACGACCCTTTACTTGAAAAAAATAAGTTTATTTTATTTATTGTTGTTTTACAATCAGGGTACGCAAGCTAAAAATCACATTTAACACTTATCTTCAATATCAAAAGGCTTGACTAAATAAACTTGGTTGTTTATTGTAGCCCTGTGATAGCTCTATTTACCATGCAAAAAAAAATTTGGTGATAACGTTATTTTTGGTGAATGTATGGCAATATGTGTCATATTTAGCAAAATTACTCGTGTCATTTAGAAAAAGTGCTTTTTTGACCACAGGTAGCTCCAAAAGGGATGCACTTACATCATTCTTTATACCATAAAACATATTTGGTTCCATATCATTGGAAACATAGTTAAGTTTTAATGTTGAATGCCAGTAAGTTTTCAGACTATTTTGATCAAATTAGTATGTAATTGTGTCAAAAAAAGTCCTCTCCGAGACAGCTAATTTTTCAATATAAAATAACATATCTAAAATGATTATTTTCATCCTAAAATGTGGTCAAGATCTTGGGGCATAAATATTAGAGACAACTAACACAAAGCTTACAGCCTTATATTTAAAAGCACTATGGAAGTAGCGGATTCTGAATTGTCAAAAAAAAAAAAAGTCCTCTCTGAGAATCACTTCATTTGTTTCTCCCAGCCCTGCTTAAAGCGACACTTAATCATCTTATAATACAAACTATTACACATGCTATAACATTAGGTGAATGTTATGGACTACTAACAATTTCTTAACTGTTGGAATTTTATTTCTATCAGCTATTTTTTGACAAGAAGTCTTTGATAATATTTTTGCTATTTTTCTTTATCTTATAGCAGATTACACAAAACTACCATACACACGTCAAAAAATTACCTGAAATCTGTTCTTTAACTTGTCCTTCACTTAAAAACTGGTACAAGAACCAGTTTGAATCAATTTGAATTTTGGACCCCTGTGACACAAACTTTGTACCCTGACTGTAAAACAACCCATAAATTAATAATAATAATAATAATAATAGTAGTAGTCTGAGGTCCAGTGAGTGCAATTTTATAAGGAAGTTAGCTGTAGGTTTTCCTGAGCATCTTTCAGAACCAGCCACAGTTCTTCTGGACACTTTGCCTGTCACACTCGCTTTTTCATTTTGCACCGAAACCCAGCAGCCTTCATTATGTTTTCTTTTTCATCTGAAAAGTGCGCTCTTATGGAATATGCTGCTCAGATACATAAACTTTTTTCTTTTTTTTCTGTAACATTTAATTTTGTGCTGGGGGGAAAAAAGAGCGTTTGGAGACTCTAAAATGTTTTTTTAATGTTTTGACTCAACAATGTAGAAGTCATAAAATAGATATCTATAACAAAGTTTGTATGAAAAAAATAAAGAGGGGGTTAAAGTGCATATTCTGGACCAATTTTATTTTATTTTTTTATGAAAGCATGTCTTTTTACATGCTCATCCAGAAGGGTAATTTTGCACAAGGCCGTCTGTGTACAGCAGAAAACAAAACACGTCTGGAAAAATCCCAAGGGAGTCTGGAGCCAGATTCGTGACGTCACCTGCGGAAGCGCCAGCAGGCTGCGAGAGCTTTGCACGGTTTCAGTGCACAGCCTGTGTAGACCAAGCGCTCCCATTTCTCTCTCATTGTCCGGTCTTTTGGAAAACGATGAGTACTAATCCCATCATGATTGGTGTTGCTACACCCTCCTACGATACATCTGTTAACCATTTTAATAATTACGCAATAACGTTGAAGAAATTTGCAGAGGTCGTTTTTTCATAAATAAACCAGTGCTGGCGTAGGATTCAGAGGGAGGCGTCCCGCACGCGACGTCACGAAAATCAATGTTTGCCGGGAAATCCAAATGCCAAGTTTTTTCAGAGGCGGACCAATTCGCCTCAAATGGCTTGATTTCAACTGAATTTTTCTGGTATTGCGCAAGGTAAAAAAATTGCACAAAATGTGACCGATATTTGACCAAAGTTTAATATAACATAGGAGAATTACACTGATCTCGCTCCTGAATTTACCCGTGATATGCACTTTAAGACTTTTTGCACAGTACTGTATGCATATACACAAGTGTTTTACTGGGAAATACGCCACTGGTATTTTTCATCTGAGCTCCATCCGGGACATGGAGAACCAAAACCGGGACATAAAACTCTATCTGTGACTCGTGAGGAAATCAATGAGTGAGTTGTTTTGATAGCCTAGTAAACTAGACCCACCCGCCTAGCGGCCAAAAATATTTTTTGCCTAGCGAGTGGGCCTAGCCTCGCACCATATAAACAAAAACACCCCGGGCATCAAATCGTGCCCGCCAATCACAACGCAAGGTTTTTGTTTGGATTCTTTGGGCGGGCTTTTGCAGGAGTGACGACAAGGCTGTGCGACGCTGGAGAAAGCACAACAGGAAAGATGGCTACAGCTAGTGAACAGCGCTAGTTTGACTCCGCCTTGGAATCAGTTTTCGAAGAATTAGACTTGGAGTTTTCGTTGAAACATGAGCAGGAAGAGGCTCTCCGCTCATTCCTTTTCAAGAAGGACGTTTTCGCTGTTTTGCCGACCGGCTATGGCAAAAGTCTGATCTACCAGCTGGCTCCGCTCGTAGCCAAAAGGATGGGGCTAGTTTGTGCAGTACGAAGAATTAATAAACAGCTTTGAAACATTACTTTTTGATTGTTTCTTATTTTCCCATTATTTTAAATTTAAGGGAAATTATTTCACCAAACACCACTAAATAAAAACTCTCAAACAGTTTAAGCAAACCCTTGAAAAACACTTGGGGAAAAAAATGAGTGTATGTTAAGTATGTGGTACAGACTCCAAACTTGTGGTCATTATCTCCAAACTTCTTAATATCTAGAACCTGTTTATTAATTAATATGCATTTTGAAAAATTATTTAATTTCAAGGCCTCCCCCACTGCTTTCTGTCGCTCTGACTACGTCACAGTCACTGTTGAGCTGATTGGTCAGAGCGTTGGCCTATACGCACAGAGACAGTTTGAAAGACAGCGGGTTGTTCCTCCCACACCCTTCGGAAATGTCTACGGATCGAGGCCAGAATAAATATTCACATTTAGTCTGGCTTGCCAGGCTGTTGTTTTGATAAATTCGGGGACTTTTTGTTTGTGAATGTGTCGACATAATAAAAAGAAAATCACACACTTGCCTGAAGATGTGAAGTTTATCTTCTTGTGCTGAAAAACACATTTTTCTTACAAAATACATCACAGATCTGAGTCACATATTTAAATAATATTGGCTGGCACTGAGTGTTCTGTCAGATAGATTCCATTCAGCGAGCATGATGCTGAACGAGTCGAAGACGAGTAGCTGAATGGAATATATCTCTGATGGACCACGAAAAAAAGCCATTATTATTATTACACATACACATTCGTTTCGGGTCTTCAACGAGTCTTTCTCTTTCAAAATTCTCTTAAAATTTTCTGTATTTAATGAAGCAAACCTGGCGGCCATGTTTGTTTACAGATTGTCCCAGTTGCTCGCTAGCGCAGAAGTTTTACGTCCCTGATGTGTGACATTATGTTGTCTTGACAACCATGCGATATCGTAAACCATATTCAATGCTTGCTCTCCATTGGGTAGAGTGATGTAATACACATAGGATAAGCGATATGCTAACAATATTGCATGCTATTAAACCAAATTAATGAAACCCGCTAGAAGGGAATAGAACACACGTTTTTATTCCACCGTAAAAGTGCCCTGTATCTCTAATAATTCCTGATAATTCACTCTGATGACGTCACTCCCAGTGTTTTCCTGCTGCTAACTAGACGCGAGTTGTCAAAATGCCGAACCAGTTCAAAATTAGGGCGGCACGGTGGTGTAGTGGTCAGCGCTGTCGCCTCACAGCAAGAAGGTCCTGGGTTCGAGCCCCGTGGCCGGCGAGGGCCTTTCTGTGCGGAGTTTGCATGTTCTCCCCGTGTCTGCGTGGGTTTCCTCCGGGTGCTCCGGTTTCCCCCACAGTCCAAAGACATGCAGGTTAGGTTAACTGGTGACTCTAAATTGAGCGTAGGTGTGAATGTGAGTGTGAATGGTTGTCTGTGTCTATGTGTCAGCCCTGTGATGACCTGGCGACTTGTCCAGGGTGAACCCCGCCTTTCGCCCGTAGTCAGCTGGGATAGGCTCCAGCTTGCCTGTGACCCTGTAGAACAGGATAAAGCGGCTACAGATAATGAGATGAGATGATGAGTTCACACCTCGACTCTGAGATACATCAGGGTTTTTTGTGTTTGTTTTTTGGTCAGAACTTCCCTCTCTGACCTCTCTAATGCATGTGATTCGGTTTATCTGCAACAGAATCTAAAATACCCCCCCCCCCAAAAAAAAAAGCATGAGTAGTTTGTTTGTTTGTTTGTTTGTTTGTTTGTTTGTTTGTTTCGCCCCGTGTATCTATCGATTCTCTGCAGTATTTTCAGAGTGAAATCTGCTCCCGGGTCTGTATCCGGGCCACTGTTGGATGACCCCTGGCCCACAGCATGTCAGTGTGAGATGTGAAGTTTGCTCATGAAAATTCCAGCACTCACTTCCTGTAATATTTATGAGAAACATTGATTTTATTTTATTTTTTTAACCCAGAAACCAAGACGAATGCAAATTTCAGCACGGAGCTGTACATAATGCAGGCAAAGACGAGCACAAACTGCACTGAAACATCTGTAGAGATCCATTTAGCATCGCTGTCCAACTCTCTCTCTCTCTCTCTCTCTCTCTCCTCTGTTCAATTAGTCATTGATGATTTTTTTTAATTTAAAGAATGGAGAGCGAGGCAGGAATGGAGAACCGAACACCACTGGGCCCGCTGATTCCCTCGCAACAGAACGGCGAGAGCGGGACTCTGGATTTCTCCAAGCTCACGCCGGGTCAGTTCGGGATCACCCCAAACAGCTTCACGGCTTTCCGCAGTGACAAAGGTGACGGACCACAGAGAACAACCTGAGGGTTCTCCTCTTACTGAAGGAACAGAGTGAATCCCCTGTATCTGAGCGCTCTGTCTCTGTCTCTCTCTCTCTCTCTCTCTCTCTCTCTCTCTCTCTCTCTCTCTCTGTCTATCTATCTCTCTTTTTGTCTTTGTTTCCCTCTTTCTCTCTCTCCCTTTTTTCTTTCTTGCTCTTTATTTTTCTCTCTCCCTCTTTTTCTCTCTTTCCCTCTCTTCCTCTTTTTTCTCTCTTGCTCTTTCTATTTCTCTTTTTTCTTTCTCTCTCGCTTTCTTTCTCTCCCCTTCTTTCTCTCCTTTCTCGCTCTTTCTCTCTCTCGTTCTTTCCCTCTTTTTTCTCTTTCCCTCTTTCTCTCTCCCTTTTTCTCTTTCTTGCTCTTTATTTTTCTCTCTTCCTTTCTCTTTTTTCTCTCTCGCTCTTTCTCTCTGTCTATTTCTCTTTTCTTTCTCTCGCTTTCTTTCTTTCTGTCTCCTTCTTTCTCTCCTTTCTTGCTCTTTCTCTCTCTCGTTCTTTCCCTCTTTTTTCTCTTTCCCTCTTTCTCTCTCTCCCTCTTCTTTCTCTCTCCTTTTTCTCGCTCCCTCTTTCCCTCTTTTTCTCTTTCCCTCTCTTCTTTCTCTCTCTCCCTCTTTTTCTCTCTTTCTTGCTCTATTTTTCTCTCTCCCTCTTTTTCTCTTTCCCTCTCTTCCTCTTTCTCTCTCTTTTTTCTCTCTCGCTCTTTCTCTCTGTCTTTCTCTTTTTTCTTTCTCACTTTCTTTCTCTCTCCTTTCTCGCTCTTTCTCTCTCGTTCTTTCCCTCTTTTTTCTCTTTCCCCCTCTCTCTCCCTCTTCTTTCTCTCTTTCCATCTTTTTCTCTCTCCCTCTTTTTCTCTTTCCCTCTCTTCTGTCTCTCTTTCTCACTTTTTCTTTCTCTTTGTTTCCCTCTTTCTCTTTCTATCTGTCTCTCTCTCTGCCTGTCTTTCTCTTTTTTCTTTTTCTCTTTCTTTCCCTTTCTTTCTCTCTTCTTTCTCTTTTTCTCTCCTTTCTCGCTCTCTTTCTTTCTTTCTTTCTTTCTTTCTTTCTTTCTTTCTTTCTTTCTTTCTTTCTTTTAAACCCCAGATAAATCCCGAGTGGCCCAGCTGAAGGCGAGGAGGAGATCCACCATCGGCCTGAGAGGTTCCCCCGAGACCAATTCGCTGATCTGTTTCAGAGCCAGGCAGGTCGTGAAGATGCCTCCTCGCACCCCTCAGGTTTGTCACCGTCAGGAGCACTTCATTACTCGCCCCGTCAGTTCCCCCTGCAGGTTTCTGTCAGACGCGTTCCCTCAGCGTGCGCACGCCGCAGGAATGTGAGCTCGCGCCGCTGTCCGATCCGCAGTCCGATCACCTCGACTGCTAACAGACGGGTCCTGTCCCCCGCTTTACAGCAGCGCCTCTCGCATTACTGCACTGTAGTTCCACTCCTCACACCACCACGGACAAATTATTTTAACCAGCTGAGTTTCCTGTAAACTAAATTTACTCCGATGTTCAGAACCGAATATAAATGTAAAAATAAAAGTGTTTATACTGGTAAAGGAAACGCGGTGAGATGTGAATCAGTTTGCGAAACACGGTGGAGTTTTATTCAGTAACGTGTGTAAGATTGTGATCATAAAAACTAACTGTTATACAACCCCGATTCCAAAAAAGTTGGGACAAAGTACAAATTGTAAATAAAAACGGAATGCAATGATGTGGAAGTTTCAAAATTCCATATTTTATTCAGAATAGAACATAGATGACATATCAAATGTTTAAACTGAGAAAATGTATCATTTAAAGAGAAAAATTAGGTGATTTTAAATTTCATGACAACAACACATCTCAAAAAAGTTGGGACAAGGCCATGTTTCCCACTGTGAGACATCCCCTTTTCTCTTTACAACAGTCTGTAAACGTCTGGGGACTGAGGAGACAAGTTGCTCAAGTTTAGGGATAGGAATGTTAACCCATTCTTGTCTAATGTAGGATTCTAGTTGCTCAACTGTCTTAGGTCTTTTTTGTCGTATCTTCCGTTTTATGATGCGCCAAATGTTTTCTATGGGTGAAAGATCTGGACTGCAGGCTGGCCAGTTCAGTACCCGGACCCTTCTTCTACGCAGCCATGATGCTGTAATTGATGCAGTATGTGGTTTGGCATTGTCATGTTGGAAAATGCAAGGTCTTCCCTGAAAGAGACGTCGTCTGGATGGGAGCATATGTTGCTCTAGAACCTGGATATACCTTTCAGCATTGATGGTGTCTTTCCAGATGTGTAAGCTGCCCATGCCACACGCACTAATGCAACCCCATACCATCAGAGATGCAGGCTTCTGAACTGAGCGCCGATAACAACTCGGGTCGTCCTTCTCCTCTTTAGTCCGAATGACACGGCGTCCCTGATTTCCATAAAGAACTTCACATTTTGATTCGTCTGACCACAGAACAGTTTTCCACTTTGCCACAGTCCATTTTAAATGAGCCTTGGCCCAGAGAAGACGTCTGCGCTTCTGGATCACGTTTAGATACGGCTTCTTCTTTGAACTATAGAGTTTTAGCTGGCAACGGCGGATGGCACGGTGAATTGTGTTCACAGATAATGTTCTCTGGAAATATTCCTGAGCCCATTTTGTGATTTCCAATACAGAAGCATGCCTGTATGTGATGCAGTGCCGTCTAAGGGCCCGAAGATCACGAGCACCCAGTATGGTTTTCCGGCCTTGACCCTTACGCACAGATTCTTCCAGATTCTCTGAATCTTTTGATGATATTATGCACTGTAGATGATGATATGTTCAAACTCTTTGCAATTTTACACTGTCGAACTCCTTTCTGATATTGCTCCACTATTTGTCGGTGCAGAATTAGGGGGATTGGTGATCCTCTTCCCATCTTTACTTCTGAGAGCCGCTGCCACTCCAAGATGCTCTTTTTATACCCAGTCATGTTAATGACCTATTGCCAATTGACCTAATGAGTTGCAATTTGGTCCTCCAGCTGTTCCTTTTTTGTACCTTTAACTTTTCCAGCCTCTTATTGCCCCTGTCCCAACCTTTTTGAGATGTGTTGCTGTCATGAAATTTCAAATGAGCCAATATTTGGCATGAAATTTCAAAATGTGGAGGAGTTTAAGTATCTCGGGATCTTGTTCACGAGTGGGGGAAGGATGGAGCGTGAGATCGACAGGCGGATCGGTGCAGCCTCCGCAGTGATGCGGTCGCTTTACCGGTCCGTCGTGGTGAAGAAGGAGCTGAGCCAAAAGACGAAGCTCTCAATTTACCGGTCGATCTACGTTCCGACTCTCACCTATGGTCATGAGCTTGGGGTAATGACAGAAAGAACAAGATCGCGGATACAAGCGGCTGAAATGAGTTTCCTTCGCAGGGTGGCTGGGCGCTCCCTTAGAGATAGGGTAAGAAGCACAGTCACTCGGGAGGAGCTCAGAGTAGAGCCGCTGCTCCTCCACATCGAGAGGAATCAGCTGAGGTGGCTCGGGCATCTTTTTCGGATGCCTCCTGGACGCCTCCCTGGGGAGGTGTTCCAGGCATGTCCCCCCGGGAGGAGGCCCCGGGGAAGACCCAGGACACGCTGGAGGGACTATGTCTCTCGGCTGGCCTGGGAACGCCTCGGTGTTCTTCCCGAGGAGCTGGCCGAGGTGTCTGGGGAAAGGGAAGTTTGGGCTTCCATGCTTAGACTGCTGCCTCCGCGACCCGGCCCCGGATAAGCGGAAGAAGACGAGACGAGACGAGATTTCAAAATGTCTCACTTTCGACATTTGATATGTTGTCTATGTTCTATTGTGAATACAATATCAGTTTTTGAGATTTGTAAATTATTGCATTCCGTTTTTATTTACAATTTGTACTTTGTCCCAACTTTTTTGGAATCGGGGTTGTACATCAGAATCACTGTGTGGGAAATATCAGACTATTTGGTCATTTCCTTTTATTTACAGTGTATGTGTTTATTTTATGTACTTGTTTCCTATCCTTCCTTCCTTCCTTCCTTCCTTCCTTCCTTCCTTCCTTCCTGTCTTCTGTCCGTCCTCCCTCCCCTTCCTCCTTCCTTTTCTTCCTTTTTTCTTTTCCTTCCATCCTCCCTTTTCTTTTTTTCCCCCTCATCTTCCTCCTGCTCCTTCTTTTCTCCCTCCCTCCTTTTTTTCTTTCTCCTTTCTTTCCATCTCCCCTTTTCTTCCTTTTTCCTTTCCTTCCTTCCTTCCTTCCTTCCTTCCTTCCTTCTCCTTTCCTTTCTCCCTATCTCTTTTGTCCTTTTCTCCTCTTTCTTTCTGCCCTTTTCTTCCTTCCTCCCTCCCTCCCTCTCCTTCCTTCTCCATTTTCTTCCTTTTCTCCCTCCCTCAGTGTTGTTTTGATTTAGTAGCTGTTGTACTGTTTGACTTTGCGAGTGAAAATGAATAAACTCCATCATCATCACAGCTCTCTGTTAAATAGATGTTGATTAATTTTCTCTAACAGCAGCTCTGACCGCGGTGCAGCTGTAAGCCACAGGTTTATAATCTGTTCTAATACATTATCATTTCTATAGTAACGGCTCACTCACAGGGCAGATTGAAAAACGTGTGAAATCATCAGTATGGTGTTTTCTTGCAGTAAGGAGTCTCCAGTACAAGTCGGAGTAAAGCTGTAACCTTAGTTTTTCAGTGAAAGGTTTTTTTGTTTTTAACTTTGCGAGCCTTATGCAACATTTAAAAACAACTATAAACTGATTTTAAAACAAAACCAAAAGGTCATGGTGATTTCTTTAATGAGAAGAAAATTCTAATCGTGAGCCGATTGCTGTGGTATCAGAGGAATAAAACACTTCAGGAGGTGCCGTTAATGAAAAATGATTATTTTAATGGCAGCAGGTTCCGAAGTGTTTTTATTTACATGTTAATGTCCTCGTTATTATTCTAAAATGGTAGGAAAGGAATGAAGACTGTGGTGTATTAGTGCAGCAGTGTTGTGTAGTGTTGGAGTGTGTGTGAGTGTGTGTGTGGAGTTCTGATATCCTTGTCCTTGTAAAGCACTTGCTGGAGAGTCCGCTGTTTTCGGGCTGTGACTCCATAAAGCAGAAGATGGCCGCTTTCCAGCGTCTGATGGGGACGGACGAGGAGAACACGGAACACTCCGCCTCTCTGATGGAGGAGGAGGGAGTGAGACACGCCCAGTCTGGTCAGTTTATCTGTATAAATCGGCTCCTGATGAGTTTTAATTTTATATATATATATATATATATATATATATATATATATATATATATATATATATATATGGCTAATAATACAGTGTTCTGTATGATATAAAAGACACAGCTGAGCTCGAATGTCTGAGAAAGTTTTGACAAATTCCTAAAATGTATGTAATCTCCTTTTTCAACAGCTACACCACCGCTAACGCACTTCGTGTGCCTCGACCTTTTCACCTCAATATCTCCGGGTTTTTCTTTCTGTTTGCAGGCGGCGATGGCGGTTCAGAGGAGAGGGAGAACCGGCTCGGCCCAGGAACCCCTCCTCTATCGAAAAGCCGCCGCCGCAGAGGGACTCCTCCCCAGGGTTTACGGGCGGAGCAGATCGAGGAGGAGCCGCTCTCCAAGCTCTCTCTCACTCCCAAACACGAGCAGCAGGTGAGAGCACCGAGCACCAACATGCACATCAATTTATACTTTAACACGGAATAGAACGCTTCCGGACAAACTGTTACAGGAAAACGTCATCACACCGCTCTGTCATCACTGATACAGGGTCAGTTTACTCAGTAAAGTTATTTAACTGTTAAAGAATGATGTCATACTTTTTTCTTAATCTGTTTGTAGTTACATTTAACTATTTAGTTGAATTTAATGTTGAACTAATTTAATATTGTGGAAAACTCTTGATACGAGTAATATCATAATCATGATTCGTCTGTGATACACAATACAAAAATGGTTCTGTAATTACATTTTTATATTTAAAATATAAATTTTTTCCTCATAAAAATAAATGTGTAACAGTGAAAGAGAGGGAAGAAAATCTAATTTTTTACATTTTAACATTTTAGTGTTAGATTAAATATAAAACTCAACATTAATATTTAAATCTGAAATTGCATACAAGTAAAAACTCATAAATAAATATCTAACTTTTTAAAAATGTAAAGAAAATCTGAATACAAATGAATGTATTAAAAAAAGTGTCGTTTTTTTTATATATGAAGTCTTTCAAAGAATTGAAGTCATTCAGATGTCATTTTTTATTTAATAAAACAATTTATTTCTAAGAATATTTAACACAAAAAGAAAATGCGTAAAAGGAGAAAAATCGTAAGTAATTTTTTAAAAATAAACCTTAGCTGCATCCAGTCAGTTTGTACTGACTTTTTTTCCTTAGAAAAGAAAAATATCTTGTTTATAAAAGATATCACGATATGTAAGGAAAAGTGAATTATAACTATAACCACAACATGATAGTGATGATATATTTGTGACATCACACAGCCCCGCCCCCTGTCCTGAAGTAGCGTTCCAGCTTCACCTGTGACTGTTCCAAAGCGCTGACACTGGAGACTCCTTCCATTAATGTTCCCTAAACCTCACCGTATCAACACGCCATCCCAGTGAATGAGCTGTTACCATGGAAACCATAAATTCATGCAGAACGAATGGATTCTGGCCAATCGGAATCCAGGATTCTGATCGGTTTGATTTCTAAAATGCAGCCGTTCCAGATGACGCAAGCTGACTGAATTAGTAAATTCCCGGACACGCCTCTATTCGGAGACACTCCAGCTGTGACCTGAGATCAGATTTTAGGAAATCTGTCTTTTAACCGTCACAAACGAAGTATTGGCTTAGCGTGGATCTTTGCAGCTCTTTTCTTATGAGCTCCAGAAACTTCATTCCCATGCAGGAATAAAGCAGCTTTTGAAGCGGTTTCTTTCCACACCGAGGTGCTGAGCTTGAGTTCTCTGTCGCATACAGAGACCCGTCTGCCACAAACATGTATTTTTAATTTCTAATCATCTCCTAGTTGTCTAATTAGTGATAAATTATAAAAGAAACGCATCAAGGAGAACATTTCACCCTGTGAGTTGGGCTTGGGGGGGTTTCCTGTATAATTTGCTAAAAAAAAAAAATTATAACCGATGAAAGCCAACAGGATAGCGTTCACGCAAAGCGTCAGTCTGGATATTTCACATCTAATTTGCTTAATGGTGGTTTTAAAAAAAAAAAATTTTTATACACAGTAGTGACGATCACAACAGGACATCATTTAGACTACTCGCATTCAAAGTAAAGCACGTTCTAGTGGAACTGACAGTAATGGAGGGCTGATGAAACGCATCAGTGTATTAATAAAAGACGTAGCGGAGGACAACAGTAAGTAAGTAATAAAACACGACAGGTCATGCGGTTATAGCTTACTGTCAGGAGTAAGAGGAGATGGAGGAGCAGACGCCGTGTCACGAGTGGGGAAAAGACAGGGCTTTATTAACCAAAAGCTGGAGTAAAGAGCAGAAAAACGTATCGAAAACGAGGCCGGAACAACAGCAACGCAAATACGAGTAGCGGTCCAGAGTGTGTGAGCGCCCCCTGGAGCCTGTGAAAACAGTCTGCATGTGCTGGTACGTTCTTTTAGCGCTGAACAGGATTGTCATAGTATCAAAGTCCAAGTCCCTTCCCACGCCATGTGGCGCATATGGCGGCGACAATCTCCGTTTCCGTAGCCCTCGGCCGCTCGCCTATTACATAGCTAGGGTTACAGTGGGGGGCGGGTCCTCTGGTAGCCTCGGTCACAACCGGCCGTACGTGCTCCTACGGCCGGTCTGCGTACAAGAAATGCACGGAGGGTACGCGTGTGACGTGCTGATTTTCGAGCCGTAGACCGGCCGCAGAGGTTCTTTGTCATGTCAAACAAACTCTACGGGCGCTTACGTTTTTTTTTTTTCAGGTTGCAAGACAAACTTGCGGCCAACGCGCGTCTTTCTCCATGAACAAAAAAAAAACGCAGCGATTTGGGAAACGCCAAAGATCGCACGGCCAAAAAATCGTACATCCGGTTGTGACCTAGGCTTATTGCAGCGTACCTTGCCAGACGGCAGTAGGTGCCATTTTTATGATGGTCTTTGGTACGACCCGACCATGAGTAGAACTTGCAATCTCCCGATCGAGAGGCGAACACGCTACTACTAGGCCAACTCACGGTTAATTGTCATAGTATCATGTATAATAAATATCGTAATAGTTTTCCGGTCATATCGCCCAGCCCTGTGTGTGTATAAATTCCCGTTGGTGAATTTAAGAGTGTGTGCTGTAGTTACAAAGCAACATGCTTCACTGTGTTAAGTTTCAACATATATATATATATATATTTTTTTTTTTTTTAATCTTTTTTTTAAAAGCCGATTTGTCTCCAATAAATGCCGGTACTTTTCCAAATGTAACCTGGTTAGTGAGTTGGTGGAAATAAACAAACTGACCTATAAAAGTTCTACCTCCGTTAAAGAACGACACGGTACACAGATTGTGTGGCTGTTTGTTCTCAGTCCACGTTCCATCACATGACGATGATTTATGTTCCTTTACCTCGCGCTGGCCTCTGTGGAGTCGAGCATACGGAGCAGATGGGCTGAGCTGGCACGCGCAAAGTAGAGCAAAGCTAAAACAGAGTCGAGAAATTCAGGAATATCTAGCATTGTGGTTGGTTGGGTTTGTTTTTATTTATTTAAATAAAGTAATTTATTTAATTACGTTCCCTCTCCTATCTAGGTGGAGTTCAAGGGCCCGAAGATGGCGCGGGGTTTGGATTCGGGTTCGAGTTCACAGTCTCAGCTCATGTGTCTTCCCATGCTGTCGAAACCCGAGCTGATCAAAACAGGTACATCAGACATGAACAAAGAAATGACGCACTTTATTTTTTTCCCTTTACTAAGCCACACGTAACATACGATTACCCAGTGTGTGCTGAATCGCGTCGTTGGATAACTGAGTACCGTGAGCTCGTTTAGAAATCACTCAGGGTGTGTGGTACTTGTGTACGAGCGCACAGTCTGCGTGTAATCCTACGTGAAGCAGACGCAGCGTACACTTTGCAGAAAATGCGGTCAGACACTGTGACCCTCCCAGAACAGTTCCATAGCGGTGTTTCTGTGCTCTCAGGTGACGGCGAGGTCACGTCCGTGTCCAAAAAGAAGCGCGTTCGTTTTGGTGCGCCGCTGTCCCCCGAGTTCTTCGATAAAACTCTCCCACCAAGTACCCCACTTCAGAAAGGTGCCACGCCCATACAGCCACCATCATCCGCAGGACGCAAACACTCCCTCCTGAAAACGCCGCAGGGATTCGAGCTGCCGCTGCCTCAACCCGATTTCAGCAGCCCTGGAGGGTGCGGAGCGTCTCCGGTCCGCATGACGCACACGTACAGCGATGGAGGAGGGGATGGCGACGACGTGTTTCTGGACAATCTAAAGGTGTGATGTTTGTTTGTTTGTTTGTTTATTAATATTTAAATCCAAAATTTATTTGAAATCACCGTCCAACTGAGTTTTTTTTTTTTTGGGGGGGGGGGGTAATTGCATTGCTGCTGGGTTTTTTAAATTTTATTTATAAATGCAGCAGTTTCCTATCTATCTAATCTATCTATCATTTATTTTTCGTCTGGTTGCTATTTTGTTAACTGTACATGTTTGTTTAACAAAAAAAAAAAAAATTGAGCCAGAGATGTAAAAACTACAATAAGAAAATTGCCCACAGATGTTTTTTACTAATCTGTTTAATAATAATAATAATAATAATAGTGATAAATAATATTATTAATAACTTAATAATCTTTATTAATATAGTGTTTAATTAATTTATTATTAATACATTTATTTATCAATAAATTTATAATTAGTAATCTTTATAAAACTACTTATTGAAAAAAAATATTTTATTAATTTATAATTTGTTTTTATTAGTACATTAATTGGTTATCAATTATTTTATTTATTAATAAATGATCAATATCAGTTTATTAATTGCAGATGATTATTATTATTATTATTATTAGATAGAAGAATGATAGCCGTGTAAATGTGTGCGTCTGATTTTCCTTTCACTGTTGGAATCTGTGCGTGGGCATTCGGGTCATGATATAATAAAAGGGTCCCGGAAGAAAACGCAGATTTTCTGAGCCGTCTTCTCCACGACGAGTTCCTTCTGATTTTACGGAGTGATGTCAAAACAAAATGGCTGCTCACGGCATCAGATACACAAAATCGCACTTCTTTTAACATCTTAACCATTGCTTCGCTGCTTCTCCAAGTTTAGCTACAGTCACACACGTGCTGATGGAGAGGGTGTGGCTGACGGAGTTCTTGTTTATAGATCAGAGTTAGCCAATCAGACTTAGCTAAGCTATTTACATATTTATGTAAGCTCACAGCTGCAGAATCAGCCCGTTTTATCCTCCAGGGTTTTATATTGATCATGCTAAAACACCATGAGATACAAGAACCAAGGTGTTCTTTACAAAAGCGTCTCGGGGAATCATATAAAATAATTGAAAAGTTTACGGCACACCCTCTTTAATAATCAGACTCCGACACTGTGCGTCTGACTCTGTTTAGGATATGATTTTTTTTTTCCTCATGCCGTCTTCTTCCTGTGAGCTTCTTTTTTTAATTTCATATTCTCCTTTCCCCTCTCTTGCTGAGTCTTTATCCTTTTTATCTGCTCCCTTTGTGTTTCCTTGTAGTAACGTTCCTCAATATAATTTGAACAAATCCTTATGGATAAATCAGCTCAGATAAGTGATTAATTAGACTCGGCTACAGCAGACTAAGTTCAAATCCGACCCAAACGTTGGGGAAGGGACGGTGTGATGAAGGGCAGCAGGCAAAATGTGCCATGAATGGATTCTATGATATAAATGAAGTTATAATGAGTTCCCTAAAAGAGGTGGGGAAAAATATAAAAATACCACAAGAACAAAAAAAAAAAAAAATCCACTCACAGGTTACAGTTCCTCACACTGCTTTAAAAAAAAGAAAAGAAAATGATGATGGAGGATGTGTCATGTTTTGATGTATCTATCGAATGTCCAGTTTTTATTTAATATCGGTGTAAATGTTCGATCTGCCGTTCTATCTGCTCTTAGATCTCCCTCCCGATCATGGATGAGGAGTACGATAATCCACCGGCCGACAGGAAAGGTAATTTTTTAACAACTTTGTAAGCCTCGGCAGGGCTGGGCAATGTGAAGATCGAACATCGATATCAATACATCGATAAATTGTCACTCTTCTGAGGTATCGTGAGATATGATGTGTATAGTTTTTTAAAAAATATTTATTTTTAAATAGCAATGATTGGAAGCTATTATAAAATATTTTAATTTATTTTAATTTTTATTTTTTTAGAATTTGTGAAGTATTAGTTTGTATTTTTAAAAAATCTTTAATTTTTTTCAATATTACTGTTTTGTTTTGTTTTTCCTGGCAGTTGGTTCCCATGCCCTACATTTCCTGATGCATCACCTGTATCATTCAAGAAAAGTCTTTATCATGAAGTCGTGTTATTCTTTTTAACCCCCCCCCCCCCCCCCCCGTACTACTTCTATCTACCTGTTCATCATTGCCTCAGTTCCTCATAAACAGTCGCTGTGCCTCGACAGATTCCTCTGAACCCGCCGAGCTCACGGCGCATCCCGAGCCCCTCCCTGAAGATGCTGAAATCATGGACGCTACTCTCCAAGAAGATGAAGAAACCCAGCTTTGCTTTACTGCTCCTCCTGATCATCCAACACGTCCTCCAGCAGGTGACGTGTACAGCGTTTCACCAGGAAGTCATGTGATTTATACACACTTTAAACAGCTTAATATGCAACGGAAAGGAAAGTGGCGTAACCACAGCTGGATACGGACAGATTTATATGTATTAGGCAAGTAACGATATATCGGGCGATGATAAATCACGATAGAATTTCTGTTGAATCAAATTGAAATAAAAAGTGAATCGTGATTTATCATCAGGTTGCGTAATGTCTGAGGTTTTCAGAGCTGTAAATCGCGTTGTTTAGACAGCAGTAGAGCGAATACACGTGACTTCACTGTAGGTGGCAGTAACACAGTTCTAATGACGCAAGAACAGATCTACAATGTGAAAGAGCTGTTGCGTGATTGTGTACAAATAGATTTAATAAGAAATCGGAGCGCTCTCTGTTTTTACAGACTCCTAATTATAGGCACTTTTTTTTTAATTTAGCAAAAGGAATATTTAAGTTGATAAAGAATAGTAAAATAAATGTTTGTTTTTTTTTTCCCAAAAAATATTATCAGGGAATTGAATTGTGAATTGACTGAATCATTACATGACTAATGCATATTATTCTCTCCACATTCATTGGATATGAGCAATCGCACACTGATCGGCTGCTCAACTACTAGGATATCAGCTCATATACCGTGAGTAAAGAAAAACAAAATGGCGGCGCGTGTTGCTGAACCAACAGAGGACGAAATAAAAACTACTCAAAAACAAAACCCCAAAAGATTAAAAAAAAAAACAACAAAATATGGAATGAAAGTATTTGATGGTAAAAACCAGGGCTTTGAACCGGTTCAAGGAACGAGAACGAAAACGAAAACCGGGAACTTTTTCTATTTCACATGGAACAGAAACGAAACCAGAAACTTTATTATTTTTTATGTTCCGGAACAGAAACGCTTATTAAAAATAATGGTAACCGGTTAATACCGGTTTTTATTTCGTTCCTCAAAGTTTCCGTAGCCTACAAATAAAAAAGCCATTCTTCTCCTGCGCAAGTTTCTATGACCCGCTGGGGTTCACTTCCTGTGTGACGTTCGCTGACTGAATGGAGAGCGCGGGAAGGTGGACTACTATCACGTCTCCACGTGATAAAGTGAGTAAGTGCATTACTGAGTGTCTGAGTTTGTAAAAATGTATCAATTGTTGCCCTTCCCACGGGAATCATCGCGGGCTCGAGAGACGAGACCTGACGAGTTAGTTCGTTGGTAGCAGAACAAAATGTCTGGACACAAATCGGGTTTTCAGAAAAGGAAAGAAAATAAACGGAGGGTCGAAAATACAAAAAAGGAGGCAGAAAATGCAAAACGAGTTTTAAGGTAGGACAAATGGTTAGTTTTCTGAGGCAGCCCGCCGTGGCTGCCTGCAGGCTTATTTATTATAGCCCATTTAGTTAAAATAGTTGATATAAAATGTTTATAGTTATAGTTATGTGATGGTTGTCCTGATTTAGACTGGTGTTTTGTTTTTTTGTTTTTTGGGGGGGGGTTGCGCGATGTTGCACCCGGGTCCAGATTAGGGCAGAACCGGCCCTGGCTACATTTCAGGTGTAGTTTGTTTTATGAATGTATGTACTTGCATAGATGTGTACTTGGTCTTCCAATATGGCGCCTAACAAAATCTCGCGGCGCGGTGACGTCATGCGGTAGCCCTCTATAGGGCCTGACTAGCCTTTGGTAACACACTAAACGAATTATCTTTCATTTTTGGCACTTTTTCTGTTTGTGTAGATGGGAAGACATACTGAGAATCCAAATCGCCAACATTTGAAATAATAATTGTTTTGAATTATTTCTTGTCTTATTTAATGAAGGTTGTAATAGAATTAGCCTACATTTGGCTTAAGCTGGATGAGACAGAGACATAACTTTATAGCCATTTGTTAAACAGCTGACAGGGAACGTAATTAACCGTTCCGGGAACGAAATTTTTTTTGTTCTAACCGGTTCGGGAGCGTCTATTTAATGGTGGAACCCAAAACCGGAAACGTTAAAATTCCGTTTCTGTTCGGAACGAACCGATAGGAAAAAAATTCTGGTTCAAAGCCCTGGTAAAAACACATCTTTTTTTTTTTTTTTTTTTTTTTTAAAAATTGAAGAATTATCGCATTTTTCACAAATTGCTCCTGTCATTTCGCCGGTTTGTTTGCATTCTTAGCGGAAATTATTTTGTCGGATGTTTTGTATGAAGTGTTTATTTACCGAATTTGCAAAATATAAAAATGCTCCGTTTCTCAAAATCCAGTGAATGTGGAGAGAATAAAACCGTTATTCCACTCAATCTCATCGTACACGGATTATAGACAACTCAGTGCTACGTGCCTCATTGGCCGTCAGCTCATGTACGACTCGATTTCGTGGAATAACTGTTTCCTGTAAATTGTATATCTGAGTGATTGATTACACAAGCATTTAGTATTTATGGAAATCCTGTAAATTCAGAAAAACTTCCAGGATCCTGCTCCTGAGTGTGTAAATTTACACGACTAATGTGAAGCTCAAATGATCGGCTTTGAATCGTATCGTTTGTGATGAGTTACTGGATTACGCCGTCAAGTTCAAATCTCTTAATCGTTTCAAACGCACGCAGATTAATTTTTTTTTTTTTTAGATCTATCATTTCATACAGGCCTACTGTAAATAAAGGTATTAAGGTGCTCTCTCTCTCACGTGTGTGTGTGTGTGTGTGTGTGTGTGTGTGTTATCATCTAGGATTGATGGAGTAAATTGCTTTTTTTGTTGTTTTGTTTATGTTCTCTGCTTTAAGAACCACATTCACATTCACTCACAGCATTATTTTCCAAACTCGTTAGTCTAAGAATCGATTTTCATCACTTGAGGATTTTTTTTTTTTTTCGCTGGGTTGATGATCATTTGGAGGATGCACGGGAAGCAGAAACGACTCGTCACCTCTGTTCTCGCTCCCGGATGAAATTAGATGTTTGCACATTTTAGCATCTTTCAGGCAGCCCTGCTTACAATCGGACGAGACGCAGCCAGAATTGGGAAGGATGGGTTTATATCAACGCACATGATGCATATTCATCACATTCTTCACCTCTGCTGGGTTTGAGAAGGAGAAACTAAAGCTGGGGTTCTGCTGCATGGAGGTTCTGCTGGAGGACAAAGAATTGAACATCATAAAAGAAATCTTTGGTCATGAGTCGGAATTTAGGGCCATTTTTGTCAGTGTTGGAAATATATAATTTTTTTTTTTTTTTTTTACCAATGAGCGTGTGAGAGCCGCTACAGCGCTTGTCTGAACGTCACCAACAGGAGCACAGGATAGCATGGGGATGACCTCAAACTTGAAAGATAGCTACAAATACACTCGGATGGTGAAATGTAAATGAAACGTCCTAATGGACAGAAAAATATCCTTATCCTCACTGCCTCGAGATTTCTATTTACGTGAGCGCTCTTGTGAGCAATCACGCTGGTTGATGATCTACTAGTAATTCTGATTATCTGGTAAATGACAGTGTGAAACAGGTTATTCAGTGGAATGTTGCTTACTTTCAGCAGAACCAGAGCTCCAGACTGAACAGGAAGAGCAGCCTGAGCCGCTGAAGCCTGCTGAGCCCTGCGCTGAAGCTCCTCGGCCTCGTGGGAGAAAGAGGAAGGTACGATTCTCACACTGCTGGTGTACAGTACAGCCTCGGGGTGAGTGTGAAGTGGGTCATTAAATATTTATTGGTGTTTACATACGAGAACCTCTATACTCCGTCTCAAAATCTCCCTTTAAAATAATTTCGTTTAATTGATTATGGTTTAACTGGGCGGCACGGTGGTGTAGTGGTTAGCACTGTCGCCTCACAGCAAGAAGGTCCTGGGTTCGAGCCCCGGGGCCGGCGAGGGCCTTTCTGTGCGGAGTTTGCATGTTCTCCCCGTGTCCGCGTGGGTTTCCTCCGGGTGCTCCGGTTTCCCCCACAGTCCAAAGACATGCAGGTTAGGTTAACTGGTGACTCTAAATTGAGCGTAGGTGTGAATGTGAGTGTGAATGGTTGTCTGTGTCTATGTGTCAGCCCTGTGATGACCTGGCGACTTGTCCAGGGTGTACCCCGCCTTTCGCCCATAGTCAGCTGGGATAGGATCCAGCTTGCCTGCGACCCTGTAGAACAGGATAAAGAGGCTACAGATAATGAGATGAGATGAGATGGTTTAACTGGGCGCAGCCATGGCCTGAAGGTTGGAGAAGCAGCTTTGGGCCCAAAGGGTCGCTGGTTCAATTCCCAGGACCGGCAGGAAAAATGTGAAGGGAGTTGAGTGAATGAATGGAACAGCACTTTCTCTCCTTCTGTATTATGGCTCAAGTGCCCTTGAGCAAGGCACCGAACCCCCAACTGCTCCCTGGATGCTGTAGTGTGTGTGTGTGTGTGTGTGTGTGTGTTCACTGCTGCTCGCTGTGCTCGAGTGAACACGTGATAAATAAAAGGCTGCTTTTTCTACTACTATGTAATACTTTTTACTGCAGGTTAGATTTTGTCCACTAGGTGGCGATATTAATGACGTGTTAATGCGAATAAATTGACATCAGCTGTGCGTTTGAAATGGCAACATACAAGCAGCTAATTTATAAACCAGTCTTAATGATATAAGTAACAATAAAAAGGTAACGTGTTGATCCGAGTATGTTGCATTAATCTGTGTTTTGTTTTCTTTAATGTAACGTGACTCTATTGCTATTAGTTTGTGAGCAAACCTATTTATAGTGATAAATCTCATCATGACACGTTTTTGTCATATTGCTCACCCTAAACCATTTTAGCTCACTCAGTGCTGTTAATTTCTTTTTTCACTCTTAATGATTTTATAATCACGCTCTCAGCAGAAGAGGGCGGGCCTCGTGTCATCTCTAAGCTTTTCTCATCGCTGTCACCTCTGGGTTATTGGATTAATTCAGTCTGTAATTAAACGATTACAAAGATTTAACCAGGCTATAAAACGTTGCTCATCCATGTAACCTAACTCTGTGTGTGTGTGTGTGTGTGTGTGTGTGTGTGTGTGTTTCAGCAACCAGCAGAGAGCAAGCCGACGGAGACCAGAAGGAGCTCCCGCTCTGCTGCCGAGTCCGCCAAGGGCAAAATGAAGGTACTGGGACTTCCTGCATGCTTTTATACATCCTCTCATCACTTCCTGTTCGTTTGCCCGGTGTTTAATGAGCTCTAGAGTGTGGAGGAAACAAACAAGCGCCATCGTGCGTCTTAAACAGCACTGTAGGGTTCCTGTGTCACATGGCTCTACGGTGTGTTTATAACTTTCTGGAAAATAAATTTTTAATCTATACAAATGCTCTGATGATGTTTTTATAAGCCCTGGCGAAAAGACATTTTTACTTTTTGACAGCATTTGCACCCTCGATCCCGATCTACATAAATTTCGAGTTGAGTGCAAAAGTTTGTGCGCCCGTAACACATTTGAAACCCAGAAATAACACGAGACTTGAGCATAAAATCTTCTGAGTTCAGTTCGTGTAAACTCTGCCGGTCGATAGAGACGAGCAATCTGTTTTCACTTTCTTCAAGAAGAATCTGTCTGGACTTTTTTTATTTAAGCGTTTACATGGTTGTTATGACCTGGACATCTCTAATTATTTGCAACTTGTTTTTACGACTCTGAATATGAGCCTTACTATTTTACGAAACGCTGAATTAACCTTTAAGATGATGTGTGCCAGAACTAACACCCTTAAAATGCTGATGACACGTTTTTGACATCTTTGGCGATGTTTTATAACATAAAAAGTAATTCCCGATGATCCATATATTAATTCACGAAGGCGCCTATTTTACAAGTTATGATAAAAAACGCGGCTATTTGGGCAAATTTGACAGGGCTGCAGCACCCAGGAGACGAAAGAGGAGGAGGAGCTATATGATGTCAGCGAAAGAACCTTCCTCCTAACTTACCAGTTTGTTGTTGATGCGACAGGTGTTCAGTTTGTCATTATTAGTAGTTTCCCAGAGATCCCGAGCTGCATGCGAAGTGGGTGAAGCAAGTCAGGCGCACTCGTGACAAGTGGGAGCCCTCACCAACATCCGTCCTGTGCTCTGAACACTTCGATTTGGATTGTTTTGACACCCTTCCCAGCTTAAAAGAATCTCTTGGTTGTTCAGTTCAGCACAAACGTGTGTTACTACCATCAGCAGTGCCTACACAGTGTTGCCAGATTGGGAGGTTTCCCGCCCAGTTGAGCGGTTTCAAGTGCATTTTGGTGGGTTTTGAACATATTTTGGGCTGGAAAATGTCAGCAGTATCGGTTGCCAGATACTGCTGAAGTTTTCCAGCCCAAAATATGTTCAAAACCCACCAAAATGCACTTGAAACCGCTCAATTGGGCGGGATTCCTCCCAATCTGGCAACACTGCCAGTATTCCGGAGGGGGTTACTAGTAGCTATGCCGGATCCAAAGACAGTCCTCCTGTCAGAACATGTGTTGTGAAACGACATAAGATAAAGGTACGTAGAGCTATAGATTCTACATGATAATCATAAATGTAATCATAAAGTCGGCGTGATATCAGTCATGTATTTGCTTGTGAAAGCTTGCGGCTTTCATGTAACTGCCACCTAGCAACGAGAGGCAAAGGGTAAAGAGGGTAGGCTATCATAGATTCTATTCGGAATAGATCAACACAATTCTAGACTCCCAGAAGAGGAAGAGCTAGCACTAGAGGGTTCACCGGCGTTTTCATGCGCCATTTCCATTGAGTAGAACCAGAGTAGAACAGCCAGTGAACCGCAGCGTGTTCTCCCGCTGACGTCACAACATGGCCGCGAGCCACGGGCCCAGTTTTCTTGCGCTGTGCAATTAAAAGTTGGATATTCGCGTAATAACAGCTTCTTTTCACGTAATTATAACAGAAATCTAACATGTTTGCCATGTTGTATAGTTTATTTAAGAAATTGCATAGAATCATGTTCGTGTCATCAGCACTTTAAACACCCCCAAGAATTGCTCGGCTCTGGAATAATCTTCCTTTATTCATAAGGAAAAGTGGATCAGTTTTGATCTTCAAAAGCAAGCGAAGATCACACTGATCCATCGGACTGAACTGAATTTATCTTTTTATGTAATCAACCTTTCAGGGTTTTTTTTTTTTTTTTAATACTTTTTTATTTAAATTTTCTGTTTTATTATATTTATTTGTGACTTTACATGCATTGGTTCTCTGGCCAAGCACGGGGCATTCGGGCGTGGCTGTAGGGTAGTTTCATATGTATTTTCGATCCTTGCAGCCTCGCTTGGGTTCTTTGGGTGTGGCTGTAATAGACCATGTTTATTTTATATTTTGCATATTTTTATATTGACAACTTTATTCATTTATTTTTATTTAATTTATTACTTTTCCTTACTTTTTTAATAAAATATATATATTTTAATTTATCTATTACTTTTTTGGTAGCCTTAATCTAAGGGATGCTTGTTCCTGTTTCCAGGCTCCCATCAGCACCTGATATTTGTATTATTTATTATTTTTTCTCTCTTTTTCTTTTATTATTTCTTGTAAAGTTGTAATTTGTTTTTCTGTGCTGTAAAATCATTAAAGTTAACATAAGAGAAATAGAAAAACCATCATGAAGGCAAACTCCTGCTGTTTATTATTCAGTCTTTGTTGTATTTGAGCAGGAGGTTCCCATCAGAGAGTCCAGCTGTAGTTCCTTTCGCCGTTTGTTCTTCATACTGTTTTCGTACAATCCTCAAAATCTGAATTTCGATCAAATTCTTTTCAGTCTGTTCGGTAGAATAAGTGAAACAGATGCCGAGTTGTGGAATGAACCAAACGTTAAACGATGCTAGCGCGAGGTCTGGAACCTGTTTATCTTCCTGTACTTGTGATGAGAGCTGCAGCTCGGGGAAAAGATCTCGGTGTCCTGATGGAAGAACGAGTGATGTAGTGTTCAGGAGTTTGAGCTGCTAGTCGTTTATGCCTGATCTGTTCTGTTTAAAGACCTCATCAGCGAAGAAACGATTCGGGACCAAGGACGTGGACCGCTCGCTCTACGGCGAGAGAGGCTACGCCTCCAAAAACCCTCTGCTCAGCCCCATCATCGAGTCGGCCCTCTCCAGCCTGAGCAGCACGCCAGTACAACCACTAACAAGCGAGATCACACCTGTCACAGGTAACGCCCGCCGAAACATGAGTGAGCGATCGGTGTGGTTTTCACGAGTGATGCAAAAATAATTCAAGAACTTAGTTGAAATGAAAGTCTTGCCGTTGACATGCTGTAGATGTAAATAGATGATCGTTTTATTGTAGGAAAATAATAGGGCTGTAACGATATGCGTATCGAAATCGTAATACGCAGAGCCACGATCCGTATCGCGATACAAGGCAGAATCGCGGTACACCCTTTCAAACTTCTCCTCAGCCCAAAAACAGAGGCGCTTCCAAACTTCAATTTATGAATACTTTACTTTTTATTTAAATTACATTTTAAACTTACTTAAATTACTTTTATTTTTTTATATCTATTAGTAAGTCGTTTTTTCGCCGACCTGCGACAATCTTCTGCGAGTCACGCAACGTCCACACTCGCCACTGGCAGAGCATTCGTTTCTTTTACGCGGTCGCCATTCTGGTTGCGACGCGGGGAGCGAATCTGTAAACGAGCAGCTCATTGGCTGGCTAGGTGTGCCACAAGCCAATCACAATCACTTGACCGGAAAGGCATGCAGTGTTGCCAGATTGGGCAGGTTTAGGTGCTTTTTGGCTGGTTTTGAACACATTTTGGGGTGGAAAACGTTAGCAATATCTGGCAACACTGAAGGCATGTCTGCTTGGGCGGAAGCCTTCTGCGGCAGTTACATTTTGACACGCGAGCAATGTTTCACCATCAAAATTCCATAATTTCCATGTTTTCCGCGATCACAGAAAATCATCGGCCCTATGAGAGTGAGACAGTGAGAGAGCCACCCCTCCCCCCCAAAAAAATTCTTAACGGATTTACACGATTTGGAAAAATGACTTTTTCAGAACCGAAAAAAACAGAGCTTCCGGCTCAACAGTATTATTTTGAGAAATAAAACAATCTTTGGATATACATTTGTTCATTTTTGCATACATATTACTCATTCTCTGCAGTGGTCTGAATTATTTGTTATTAAATAGTTAATGTAAGTAAGTAAATGTTAATAAGTCAAATTTACTACTTTAAAAAAACATTTAAAAAAAATCGTGGGCGTATCGAATCGTGGGTCAAAAATCGCGATATGAATCGAATCGTGAGTTGGGTATATCGTTACAGCCCTAGAAAATAATCATCGACGGGTGTTTTTATTCCTCTTTTACCTCATTTATTAAAGAATGACACGTCATACTTTTTATCCATTTATGGTTACACGAAACATTTCCAAAGCAAGTTAGTTCTTGTTCTCAGGTACATTATAACCGGTAGAAATCTCTCTCTCTCTCTCTCTTTTCTTTTTTTTTTCCCCCTTTTGGAAGTTAATAATACAAAAAAAAACACTAGCGTCAGCACTTGCACGCGAGCTGTTACTATAGAAACAGTAACATATTCAAACAAGTGCATTGGTATAAGGCTGTGATGTGCAGCTGCGCTACTGTCAGAAAATTAAACACCGCCTTCTGACCAATCAGAACGCACAGTTCGACAGCACTGTGGTTTAAACAGGGATCCCAGATGTCCGCTATTTAGCGGAATTCCGCTATTTTCTAGCGAAAGTGTTTTTTTTTTTTTTTTTTTAAATCTCTTGTATATCTATTAAAAATATGTTTAAGTAAAATGACCAGCAGAATACGTTCTGATTTGGTTTAATTGTTTAGCGATGTTTTCGTCGGCTTCGTTTGTTCTCGTTGACATTCGGGAACACTCGGAAGTTAAATTGATGTAAATACCGCGAGCAGTGTTGCCAGATTGCGCGGTTCTCCGCCCAGTTGGGGGGTTTCAAGTGCATTTTGGCGGGTTTTGAACATATTTTGGGCTGGAAAACGTCAGGAGTATCTGGCAACACTGACCGCGAGACTGTACGCGATAGAACAAGAAAACAATATGGCTGCGCCCATTTGCTAGAAAACATGTTTTAACTCCGTTCGTGCTTTTGTTTCTAATGCGTTGAACTTAATGCAGAGCACTGCAGGAACATCAGAAAAGCAGAAGGAAAGATCAGAGAAACAAAAGCAGAGAAAACTGGAGGAAAGACAGAATGCACCCCAGAAAAGAGCATTAAATTCCTTTGCAGTGAAACCTTTCAAAAAGAGAGAGGTTTAAATCAAATATCTCCAGTATTTGCTGTGCATATGTATATATCTAATATTACTGAATCATTGATTTCTGCTCATATTCATGATTTTTGAAAAATGAATGTGGCTTATATTAGACTAGTTTTGACATTAACTTGAAACAAAAAAAATAAACAAATGAGATGAACTATGGATACTATTGTTATAACAAAATCAGTGGAATATTTAGCCAAGTATATTCTTCAAAGCTACATTTTCGTCTAATTTTTATAATTTTTTTTTTTGCCACTTATGTCATTGATTACAAAATATGGCATCAAATAGATACACATTATGGTTAAATTCTGTTGCTTTTCTATGTTAAATCTATGTAAAAAAAATGTGTTCTATAGCATCTTTAAATGTTAAAATCTCAACAGCTTCAGGCAGCCCCCTTGACACCTGCTGATAGTTTCTCATCTCATCATCTCTAGCCGCTTTATCCTGTTCTACAGGGTCGCAGGCGAGCTGGCGCCTATCCCAGCTGACTACGGGCGAAAGGCGGGGTTCACCCTGGACAAGTCGCCAGGTCATCACAGGGCTGACACATAGACACAGACAACCATTCACACTCACATTCACACCTACGGTCAATTTAGAGTCACCAGTTAACCTAACCTGCATGTCTTTGGACTGTGGGGGAAACCGGAGCACCCGGAGGAAACCCACGCGGACACGGGGAGAACATGCAAACTCCACACAGAAAGGCCCTCGCCGGCCACGGGGCTCGAACCCAGGACCTTCTTGCTGTGAGGCGACAGCGCTAACCACTACACCACCGTGCCGCCCGGTGATAGTTTCTTACATTCCTCTATTTTTTTCAATTACTGCTGGGATCCCTGTTTAAATAAAAATAGCACCCATCATAAACTTCTCCAAAGCCAATTTTGGTAAAATAACACTTTCCCCTCCACCCCGTCTCGTTCGACAGATGCTCCGTGTGCGCTCAGGTCTCACTGGGGCTCTGTTCAAATTAAACTCAACAGACCTGAACTTCAATTATTGTCTCGTGAGATTCGTGTTATTCAGATCTTCGATTTTAATTCCGACTCTGTCGAGGAGTCCCAGCTGCCACGCTGTCAGTGAAGCGTCCGCTCCGTCACGTGAGCTCTTTATTTAAATCCGTCCCAGTCCGTGCTGAAACATTCACTCTTAAATGAGCTCGACTGAATGTTCGCCGTCACTTCTGGACTGATGATAAAAACCTGGCGTGTGTTTAAACAGACTGTAAAATGGCAGGTGTTGAGATGTGCATGAGGAATATCCTCTTTCAATCATGGGACTTTTTTTTTCTCTCTTTCTTTTTTGCCCGTCCTGAGGGGCTGTGCAGCATAGACATATAAACGTAGACACCGCATTGAGCTGGTGGCCCGTTGCTGGGGTACGTCAGTGTCCGCCATATTGGATGTGGCAAATCTTCCCTGTAAACCAATGCAAGTAAATGGACTGAACTTCATAAAGCCCCTTTCTACAATAATATACTAAGTAACTTTAAAAACGCACAATGGAATTCAACACGATATCACTTTAGATCCATGCATATATTTGAAATTTATGATATTGTATGTAATGCGCACACATCTTGAAACATCGATAAAGGACATTTATTGTCAAACTCAAGAATTAATTCACAATAAAAAAATTCAAAGTGACAGTTGGTCCATGTTCGGACCGTCATGCTGGAGATTCTGGGTCTGTGTCGTCCAGGGGTCTCAGCAGCAGTGACTGAGGGGGTCAGGAATCTGTCACGGAGGTGAGCTAGCCTGATGTGCTGATCCTGAACTGGCGTCGTGACTCGAGGCTGACCAGGGCGTGGACGATCCCTGGTGCTCCCTGTCTGTCTGTAACGCTGACTCAAACGGGAAATGGTCGAATGATGAACACCGAAGTGCCGGGCGACCTCTGTCTGTGTACTTCCGGCACGCAACATCCCGATGGCCTGTTCACGTTGATTTTGGCTTAGGCGTGGCATCTTCAATAATGACAATTTTCCCATCATTTCCCCTGGGGATTTATAGGCAAGATTGTGTGTGTACAGTGTATGCAAAATTTGTTTGAAAATTAAAGCCTGTCCATGTCATTGACTACCCGAGTCATATTGTATGTTATTGAGTACAACTCCCTTAAATTCTGATTTGAGCACAGATTTGGAACTTATTCGGGCGGAACGAAGTTATTTTTCCATTGTGATATATTTCTTTTCTTCTTGAGATAAACTCAGCACGAATTCAGCAAGTTTTATCAATGTGCGTTTTTAAAGTTACTAATGCCGCTTTTCCACTACAAACGCGGCTGAGTCGGGCTGAGCCGTGCCGTGCTGAGTTGGGCTGAGTCGGGCTGAGCGGGGCTGTTGGAGTTGCATTTCGACTACAACCGCGCTGAACCGTGCTGGCTGGAAGTGGGTGGACACATTGGGTGGAGTTAGCGAAAGTGGGTGGACGTCACGTGATGTCGTTAAGCAGCGCAAACAGTGACATCAGTGAGCTTTTAAGCGGTAGTCTCACGACCCGGATAGTAAACAATAAACATGGAGGACATGGAGTCGTTAGTGTTGCTGGTCTTGGTGCTGTGGCTTGTTGTCACCGACAACGCCAACAGATACTGGCAAGAGCGTATAGATGAGGCGAGGCGCATAAGGCTTCAGAAATTCTCGTAATTCGTAATTCTTCTCCTTCCGGGTTTGCGGTGTTTACAGATCCCAGCGCGCTCGCGGGGCGTGTGTGGGCATGTGAGGACACTCCTCCTCACCAATCAGTGCACAGGGGAGTGTCTGCTCACGCCCCCAACCTCACTCGGCTCGCTTTGGCTCGCTTCAGCCCCACTCCAAAACCGTGCGAGTTTTAGGGGCTAAGCAGGGCTGAAGCGAGCTGAGTCGTGCTGGTTTTTGGTAGTCGAAACGCGAGCCGTGTCGGGCTGAAGTGAGCTGAAGCGAGCTGAAAAAGGGTAGTGGAAAAGGGCCATTAGTGTATTTAACTTGATGCCTTTTATTCACCCATTAAGACACACACGTGTATATATTTGGGAAACAAACAGGCATCAAAACAACATGTATAACTTTTAATGTGATGGTTATAAATAGTGTGCGAAATACCCGTCAATATTCCGTGGGAGGTGTGACCTAAATTTCCTCAACATGCAGCAGGCCTATACCGGAATCAAGCTATCGGAAACTTTTTTTTTTTTAATTCCGCTGCTACTATCGTAGGCTACTAACGATATCTACACATCAAGGCATGTTTTGGAGCTCAGCGGGGATCGTGTAGAATAACGTGCTGTGCTTACGCTGCTGAAGCCGTGCCGTGCCGTCTCCGCATCACTTTCATTAAATGCCATGCAGACAGGCTATAAAATGTCTCTAAAAACAATTTTTGCAATATACAGTGCTATATGGAAAAAATTTCAATTAAACCATACAGTGGGATTGTTCCATGTGATTGCTTCACAGTCTGACATGCTTCCAATCTCTTCTATTTTTGAGTGCGCTATCACCAGCTGGTGGTGAAATTGGTTGGGTGGGCTATGAAATAAATTATATTATATTCGTTGTTTGGAGACAGGTTTCACCGAGCGGCTATTATGCGCGAGACTTCATATTAGCCACAAAGTCAGAAAAATCTGTTCGTAAAATTACGTTATAATGACCAAATACAATGAAAAGTATTTTTCCAGTCTCACCTGTGAAAGGTAATCCCATGTGGTCTCGTTTGGACGGTAAACCTGTTGGTACAGTTAAACGCAGCGCATGAATGAGGCATCTTTATTCTCCACTTTGCCACATCCAATATGGCGGCGAGGATGACGTATGATTCTACGCGGAAGGCGGCGTCTATGTTTATATGTCTATGCTGTGCAGAGCCTCACCATTTTATATGCAGCCATTCAGCAAAACTTCACAAAGCCCTGATTCACAACAACAACAACATACAATTTAAATTTCACTGAAATACTAATCACCACTTTTGAGTCTGATTGATTTATAAACCGATTTTCTGTTGATTTGCTCCCGTTGGGGATTTTGGGGCAGAGCTCTCGCTGCCCCACTTCGCTTCCATAGAGATATTACTGGCCCTAGTGGTCAACATGAGAACTGCAACAAGCACAGTAGGCATCTGTAAGCGCAACAATCGACCTCCTCAAACTCCAGATCATGTGATCTGAAATGGGTAAACACGCATTCAAAATGGCGTTCGCTAATAGCTCTACTAGTGCAGACAGCGAATCAATCTGGACAAAAAAAAACCTGAATAAAATGACAAAAGTGTCCACGATTACAATCGCAAATCATCTTTCAAAGCGTGCTAAACAAGAAGTTGTCAATAAATTCATTACAGAAAATTATTTACGTAGTGTACATGACGGCGTGATTGTGAAAGGACTTTGCAATCGCAGTCAGCAAGACGGAGGTTTCAGTGCGGCCAAATAATACGCATTCGTTTGTAAATGTAATCATTTCTTACCTCGTGAAGTCTTTTATTGCTCGGAAAAGAACGAAATGATTGTAGTCCATCAGTTGAATTGTTGTTGCAGCCGTAAGCTGCGCAATAACGTACCATTTTGAGATGAACTTTGTAGTTCACGAATACAGATAATCCGCACAAAAACACAAGGCGTGTCGGCGTTTCTTTACCCGTTTCAAACCACGTGACCACAGCACGCCAGTGGCGCCGAGGACGGCCGTTTTTCTGCTCTGTGAATGTCTCGGTGAGGGACAGACAGACAGGAGAGTTAATGACCGGGTTGCCAGATTGGCTCAGGTTCAATTTTTAAAGCTTTTTCAGTTATACACTACCATTCAGAAGTTTGGGGTCACTTTGAAATGTCCTTATTTTTGAAAGAAAAGCACTGTTCTTTACAATGAAGATCACTTTAAACTAATCAGAAATACACTCTATGGAGCACTTGCATGTGACGTCATAGCCGATCCAGATTGTGACAGACGCCATCGTGTCGGTCAAACGCCATATTCCGCCTTCTGGTTCTACTTCTGCTTTTACTTCTACCTTTTCTTATGGAAAACCCTACTATATACAATTCTACTACAATGGCTGCAGCTACAAGCTCTCCCTACCTGTGCACGTTTTTTATGTTTTTTGTGTGTATTTTTGCGTGTTGTTCGTCTGTACCGGACTTCAATATCCACTACAACCGTATGGACTTACTGGACATTGGTTTCCAGCAGAAAATGACGGTTTGTAGCGATTTCCATCACATGCACAACATTCCGGACGAGAAAAAAAAAAAATAACATTCCAGGCGAGACCAGCGGGGTCTCCGTGGATTGTTATCGGAAGCAAAGCGAAGGAGGCGGCGCCGGGAGCAGAAGCGAGGCTACAGGCAGAGCCGGCCTGTTGACTAAGCTCAGAAAACAGCTACTCAAACCTCCACTGCCAAGCCTCTACCTCTCCAACGCCAGATCCATGTAAACAAGACGGACGATTTGGAATTACCTTATTCTATTCTATAATCGGCTGGTCAGTGCTATACTCAATACTTAAGTGACTTACCCGTCCAATGAGGATTGTTATTTTCTTGTTTACAAGATGCCACATCTGAGTCGCTGACAAATCCTGAATTTCTGTAAAGATAACTGTCCAGAGATTTATAAGCACGCAGTGCTTCACCACTGAACAGCGAGGGAAAGTTGATGAGGTAATTATACACGTCCGGGTATTCCGCTGGCAGTTCAAAATCCGGTCGTGAAAACTCCGTCCGGAAAGCCATAAGGGTCACAAATCTGTAGATCGTTTATTTTAGACATATATCTAGTTATCTGTTCATTAGAAAAATGAGCCGTGTAGTCCGTCGGTTGAAATTGATCCATTCTGTACACGAGTGCAGCAGTATTCAGCGGTGTTTTTGACCGACAAGATGGGGGTTGTGTACTTTCCGGTCACGTGACTGCAAGATCTCTATACATTGCTAATGTGGTAAATGACTATTCTAGCTGCAAATGTGTGGTTTTTGGTGCAATATCTCCATAGGTGTATAGAGGCCCATTTCCAGCAACTCTCACTCCAGTGTTCTAATGGTACAATGTGTTTGCTCATTGCCTCAGAAGGCTAATGGATGATGAGAAAACCCTTGTACAATCATGTTAGCACAGCTGAAAACAGTTGAGCTCTTTAGAGAAGCTATAAAACTGACCTTCCTTTGAGCAGATTGAGTTTCTGGAGCATCACATTTGTGGGGTCGATTAAATGCTCAAAATGGCCAGAAAAATGTCTCGACTCTATTTTCTATTCATTTTACAACTTATGGTGGGAAATAAAAGTGTGACTTTTCATGGAAAACACAAAACTGTCTGGGTGACCCCAAACTTTTGAACGGTAGTGTAATTAACAGTTGCTCCATGAAATCGAGTCGTACATGAGCTGATAGCGGACGAGGTGCGTAGCACTGAGTTGTCTATAATTCATGTACGATGAGATTGAGTGGAATAACGGTTTTATTCTCTCCACATTCACTGGATTTTGAGAAACGGAGCATTTTTATTTTTTGCAAATTCAGTAAATAAAAACTTTTATACAAAACGTCTGACAAAATCATTTCTGCTTAATGACGGGAACGGTTTGTGAAATGTGGTGATAATTCTTGAAAAAACAATTTATATTTTGTTGCTTTTTTTGGGGGGGGTTTGTTTTCAAGTAAAGGTTTTTTTTTTTTTTTCGTTCTTAGTTGGTTCAGCAACACGCGCCGCCATTTTGTTTTTCTCTATTCGCGGTATACGAGCTGATATCCTAGTAATCGAGTAGCCAATCAGAGCACACGATTGTTCATACCCAGTGAATGTGGATAAAATAATAATGGATATACAGGAAGTAACCGCTCCTCTCTTATCCTTCACAGATGAAAATCCTGACTCTGGTTCTGCTCCGTCTCTCAGCACGAACGCTGACGCTAGGGCAGATCTGGTGGCCGCGGCTGCTCTGTGGCGCCGTCACTTCTTACGTCAGGACAAAGACGGCGACTTGGACACTAATTTGACCGTCGGGAAAGAGCGCTCTGTCCTTATGGATGCTCCCGTCCAATCAGAAGCCTCTGTAGAGTCTTCAGCAGCGACTGCGGATAAGCGCGCGGGTAGAGCTGCCAGAGGAAGACGGAATTCTGCGAGCCGCCGGCGGAGCTGGAACGAGTGTGAGGGCGGAGACCAGAAAGCTGACGTCCATCAATCAGAATGTCATGAATCCAACCAGGACGAGAATCCCGCAGGAGGACAGGTCGTCTCTCGGAGTGCAGAGAGGAAATCGGGTCGGAAAACCCCAAGCAGAGGAAGGCAGAGAGAACGGAAGAGCCCGAGAACAAAAAACAGCTCTGTGGCGGAGGAAGAGGAACACGGAGAAGAACGAAGAGGATTAGAGAAGACGTGTCAGGACATGGTGGAATCTTCAGGAAGTGAGAAAGAAGTAGTGGAGGACATGAGGCAGACTTCAGGGCACGAAGTCGAGGAGAAAAAGAACAACGAGAACTCTAATCTGTCTTCAAGTTTCCACGGAGAAAACCTCGAGCCCTGGCAGCAGCCTGACTTCTGCATCGAGGACGTCTTGAAGCGTGAGCGAGGCTCGGTCAGACGCAGCCTGAGACACCGCAGGAGCATGGACGTCCTGGCCAAAGGTCTCGCCTGGGTGGAGCACACGTCCCCACAGATGATCGCCACGAACCCGAGGAGGAGGACACGCGGCAGGCTGAGCGGCGTCTCTCAGTGTCCTCTGTTTACTGATTCGGAGGAAACGCTGACCGAACAGTAACCACAGCACGTCTTGAGCTTCGACTTGTGCATGAAGTTTGATTAGATTTTAGATCGGATCTGTTGTCGAGTTCTTCTCAGTTCTCACGTCTTCGTTCTGTCTGTTTACTGCCTGCCTGGCACCCAACCCCGTCCCCCCGGTTTGTTTAAAAAAAAAAATCATTAGTGATTCAGGTTTGGCTTCTTCAGGAAGTGGATGAAGTAGTTTCTCATTATCTTTTTATTTTTAGGTTCCTGCATAACACTTCCGTACCATATGTACCACTACAACAAAAGATTAGATTAAAACATTCCCAGTGAATATTAAAAAAAAAAATTGAATTTTTGTTTATTGGTGATGTGTTTAAGCTTTAAACTGCAAACTTTCTTTGCTTTTTTTTTCCCCCTTTTTCCTTTTTTTGTCTATTCCTTAGGGCTTTTTGTTTGTTGCTTTTCATTATTTCCTGTTTATTTACTTTTAAAACAGATTCTTTTCATTCTTTAATAGTCCCATTTATTGCTCTTTTTTAATAACTTTTTAAAATTTTATTTACATTATTTATAAAGTTCATTTTTTTTTCATTTCATTCCTTTTTTTATTCTTGCATGCTGTCTTATTTCATTTTTGTTAATTTTAATTTTTATTAATTAAAACACAGCTAATTTTTTTCTGCTTTTTTCTTTCCTGTTCATGTTCTAAATTTCGTTGCTTCTTTTCATAATTTTTTTTAAGTAACTATTGGCTATTAAAAAAAAAAAACAGCTGACAATTTTTTATTCTTTGCCTTTGGTCTAATTTTTTTTTCATTTCTTTTGTGCTCTCACGTTCTTTGTCATTCTTTCTTTTCATCCTCCTTTCAATCGCTCATTTTTTACTAATTATTTTTAATTTTCTTCTCATTTCCTGTTCTGTTCTTGTGTAATGTTGTGCTCTGACCACCAGAGGGCGATCTGGAACTTCAATTGTAGATGATGTGGCTCTCAGTTCTGTTTTTTAGGGTCAAACAGTAACAGCATCAGACTGTGATCAGGTGATTAGGAGCATTTATTCTAACGAGGGCCACAAAAAAATGTTTGGTAACAAACAAAATTCAAACGAACGGAAACGATATAACAACCGTGTGCTTGAGGTTCTTTACAATGTAACTAGAAAAAGATTTTTAAGAAAACAAAACCCGTATCCTAGCTAACTGGTGAATTTGCTTTTCAACACAATTTGCTAAAACTAAGAGCTAAAGTTCTGATTTAAACGTTACTTTTTGGACCAATCGAACATAAGTTTGCGAAAGTTGCTGCTTGAATCATTTATAACAATTATTACAAGGCAACTACGTGTTTTAATTCCATCCTGAATTTTCTCATAAGAATTTTTGTGGCTAGTTTTTGTGACCGAGTTACATTTTTATATAAATAAATTTTACTTGAGAGTAGTACATCTTTTTTTAAACCAGAGTCTCAATTCATTTTTGAGAAAATTATCCTTTTTTTTTTTTTTACAAAGATAATAATTACGTGATGAGAGAGAAAGAAAGCACAACTTTATTCATCACACACTTGTGAAAGTCCTCTCTGCATTTAACCCACCTGAAGCAGTGAACGCACACACCCACCCAGAGCCGTGGGCAGCCATGCTAACAGCGCCCGGGAGCGGTTGGGAGATGATGATGATGACATGACTAGCTCATTTACTTATTTAAAAATACATGTTTTAGGATTTGTACCAAATAAAAAGGTCCATAATAGATTTATTAAATGAAGAAAAATATAAATCAAGCGTTCCAACAAAGACTGAAATCTTTGAAAAGGTGTGGAAAATTAGCTGCACTCTTTTTAAAAAGGTTTATAATTAAATATAATTACCAACTGTAATTTTTTTTTCAATTAGCACAATAAGAATGTAAGCATAAACTTACCAGCTTTCTTCAGTAGCAGGTGAGAAAATGTGAAAAATCGCATTTTCAGATACAATTGTTTAAATGCAGTTGTCCATGTAACACACACTCGCCGGCCACTTTAATAGGAACTTGTTGGTTCTCAGATCCCTGTTCTTGGCTGCAGGAGTGGAACCCAATGTGTTCTGTTTTCTGTTGATGCGTTTCTGCTCACCACGGTTGCAAAGAGTGATTATATGAGTTACTATATCCTTCCTGGCAAAAAAAAAAAAGCTTGAACCACCTTGACTCTGTCCATTTCCCTCTTATCAACAAGGCGTTTGTTTCCACCCGCAGACCTCTCACTCACTCACTCAGTGTTTTTTGTTTTTCGCACCATTCTGTGTAAACTCTAGAGACTGTTGTGTGTGAAAACCCCAGGAAGGAGATCAGCAGTTTCTGAAATACTCAAACCAAAAATACTCATCTGGCTCAAACCAACACCCGTACCACAGTGAAAGAAAGTCACACAAAAATTGAGATCACAATTTTTCCTGTTCTGATGTTTGAACATTGTGAACATTAACCGAAGCTCTTAATTTATATCTGTGTGATTTGATGCATCGAGGGATCGGCTGATTTAGAGAACTGCATCAAACAGAACAGCAGGTGGATGGATGGGTGGGTGTAGTTTCGAATTTGGGGCAATTTTTAGAATTCAAAAATAACTCTCAAGATGTTCCTTAAAATGGCTGACGTTCTTGTGCCTCAATGTATCGCCCCAAACATTGGGTTCTTTCAGGGATTAAGGTTTTAATCACAACTGTAACTTCTCAGAAAGAAATCATTCGAATGTGTTCCAAGTGAAAATGGCGACTCAAAGTGATGTTTATTGCTTTAATACTTTCAGGAACTTGAAGGTCATCTGGATCGTGCTTCGTTCCTCAGACCGAAGGTTTGTCGAAAAGGTTTTTAATAAACACAAGATCATTTGTTTGTAATCAGGTTGAGTCTGGGCTACAGAGCCTCTGATGTCTGAGGTACACTTTTCTGGCCATGAGCTTCAGGATCTTCAAGGTTGCAGGGTTTTTTGGCTTTCTGCACTGTAAAAAAACAACCTATAGAATTTACCCAATTTATCTAAGGTAACAATTTGCATAGACTTTATTTGGGTAAATTTCAACCATTATTTTGAGTAAATACCACCTACATTCAACAGCTATAAATTACTCAAAGAAATAAGGTAAATATTGCCTAGGATTTTCAATAAAAATTACTCAAAATTATTGAGTAGTAATAACACTAAATGTTTAGCCATTATTTATGTAATTAATAATTATTAGCTACTATGACAAATTAACTATTACCTATTCCAGGAAGGTTAGGTTTACTTGAAGCTATTTTCAGACACAGCAGACGCCAGACAGTATTAAAGTCAACTTGTTTAATCAGTCACTCAAGTCTTAACATGCAACATATCCAATATACTGTATTTAAACAATGTAAAACACAATGCACACATATATACACTCACCGGCCACTTTATTAGATACATGTGTACAACTGCTCGCTGACACAAATTTCTAGTCAGCTAAACACATGGCAGCAACTCGATGCATTTGGGCATGTAGAAATGGTCAAGAGTGGAGGGCACAGTGTAGATATAAAACAATAAAAGCTGTTACAAAAATAGAAAAAAAATACACCACACAACTGTTTTTCCCCTTAGAGAAGTTTGCACATGTATTCATACAAATGAGAATAACTAAGAACAATTTAAGAAAAATATGAACACCTGCAGCACTCACCCAACAGTGTGTTTTACCAATTATTCAGATTAAGCCACTGACACAACACAAGCTGTGTGTGTGTGTGTTCAAAAAAGACAAGAGAAATCTGTTTGTGTGTAGCTTAACCTGAGTAAAAGCAGTTCACTCTCTCTCTCTGCTGTGCCAAAGGTAAAAACCTTCCAAAAAAAACAGTTAGTGCCAAGATAAAAGTTTAAGAAAAGGTTATTCTTGTACATATTTAGCACTCCCCCCCCCCCCCCAAGACAAGTTTAGACAGTATTCACATAAATCAGAATAACTTAGAATGTGGAGTGATGCTACATGTGTTCATATCTCTTAAATCAGGGGTTTTCAAAGTGTGGGAGAGTCAGCCCCGCCCCCCGGAGAGCAAATAAACAACAGCGCCCCCCCTCACAATTTTTGTTGTTGCTATACTTAATGTTCCATTCGTATTTTTTAAAAAAATGGTTGTTGTACACATTATTTTTTTCTTTTTCACATTTTAAACATCTGTGCTTTTTAAAACATCTTATTTTACACATTTTAAACATCTCATAGCATCGTTAGCTAGCACCTCTTGGCAGACAACACACTGTGGCAGTGGAGCATCTTCAGATCCAGTCCATGAAAATCCAAACTTTAAATAATCGTGGTCATACTTCCTTCTTTTTTCAGTCCCCCCAGGATTCCGCGGGCCTTTTTTGTGATTGTTGCGGGCTAAAATGTCTGATGTTGCGGGGGGTTTTCCAAAAAATTGCGATGAAAATTGCGGTGTTTTTTAGTTTTTTGTTGTGATTACATTGTGGGAGGAAGTGAAAGTTGCGAGAAATTGTTGCGATTTTCTCTTTTTGTGATTAAAATTGAGTGATATGTTAAATATTAAGTTATTACTGAAAAACTATTGATTAAAAAAACAGACACTGAGAAATGGTCCTATAAACAACTTTACCAATATAAAAGATTACCAGGACTACAAAAATGCAGAAAAATAGGCTTTACTTATCCAAATGCTCCTGTTGGTTCAAAAGTTAAAGTGCAGAGAACCTCACAGCACAACATGAAGTTCCCTTAAAATATAATATAAATGCCTCAGCTTTCATGTAAGAAAAAAAAAACTAATACTAGTACTGTGTGCAGGCAGTCTCTCCTGAAGACTAAATTAAACAATAATTATAAACTAATAAAATAAATGGCTCAGGCTTCATAGAAGAAAAAAACAATTTGAACAGAATCTCACAGTATGATGCTGAAGCTGCCTAAACAATGGAAAATAAAATACCGTTTTGGCAAAAATGTTGGAATCCATTAATTTCTTGTATTAAGTAAAAAAAAAAAAATAAAGTGCACACAGTCCTTCACTGAAAACATAACACACTTTCAGTAACAGAATTTAAGCCTATATAAACACTGACTCGCACATCATGCAATGTTGCCAGATACTGCTGACGTTTTCCAGTCCAAAATATGTTCAAAACCCGCCAAAATGCACTTGAAACCGCGCAACACTGCGCACATGCTGCTTCTCTTGAACATAGACATCCGGAAGTAAGGCGGAAGGTAGTTTGTCGATGTCACCTCAAGACGACACCAACGATTGGTCAAATTTGCGGGAAAGTTGCGGTGATTGGATATAATTGCAACACCGCCCTGAATTCGCGGGGATTGGTTGAATTTGCGCTGAAGTTGCAAATCGCAACATCCTGGAGGCTCTGTTTTTTTGCTTGGCCCAGACTTAGTCTCCTCACTCACTGTAGCTTTAGGTACTAAAAACCGATCCATTTTGTCTCTCACGTTGCGCCCCCCCCTGAAGAACTCTGGCGCCCCCCAGGGGGGGCGCGCCCCACACTTTGAAAAGCCCTGGAGTAGGCTATATTTTAGTCATTTTAGGTAGTTATGGTGCGTTCACGTGCTATGGGAATTATGGTAAATACCAAACGCCGACATGGAAAGCACACATGAACGCCCCCTCTTGTGGTATTTTCCACTGGGCAACTCGTAGAAAATTTTGATACACGAGTTGCCGAGATGAGATGAACTTTAACCTTTTCAACATGGCGGCGAGCGGTACAAGACTAGCTTATGAACCAAAGATGTGGTTTTCACCTACGGAAAGCTGACTCTCACCTTTTAAACTTGTCATGTTATGTATATTATATTATTATAATATGTATATTATAGCCTAATACAAAATATTCTGTGGCTGTCCAAAGAACGCCAACAATGATCTAGATACTGGCTACTCTCATTGTGGCTACAGCCAAATTTCCAAAAACTGCGTGGCATTCAATGTGTTAAGAAAATCTCTACTTGTCATGATCAGGAAATATTCAGCATTATTTACCTTTTGACCTTTGATAACTCATATTCCTGCTGCAGCTGATGAACAAGGCAATCTATAATTGTTTTAGCCAAATAACAGGCCTGATTCTGAATCTGGTCCACCATCTTTAATTTGTCAACAACAACAAAAGCATGTGAACACAACACACTGGTAAATACCACTTCCCAACTGGAAAATATCATCTTCCCATAGCACATGAACGCAGCATTATACCCTACCTATTGCGTTACATTATTTCCTGCCTAATATTTCTGATTATTATTTAATCCAGGGCTTTTCAAAGTGTGGGGCGCGGCCCCCCCTGGGGGGCGCCAGAGTTCTTCAGGGGGGGCGCAACGTGAGAGACAAAATGGATCGATTTTTAGTACCTAAAGCTACAGGGAGTGAGGAGACAGAGTCTGGGCCAAACAAAAAAACAGAGCCTCCAGGATGTTGCGATTTGCAACTTCAGCGCAAATTCAACCAATCCCCGTGAATTCAGGGCGGTGTTGCAATTATATCCAATCACCGCAACTTTCCCGCAAATTTGACCAATCATTGGCGTCGTCTTGAGGTGACGTCGACAAACTACCTTCCGCCTTACTTCCGGATGTCTATGTTCAAGAGAAGCAGCATGCGCGCAGTGTTGCCAGATTGGGCGGTTTCAAGTGCATTTTGGCGGGTTTTGAACATATTTTGGACTGGAAAACGTCAGCAGTATCTGGCAACATTGCATGATGTGTGAGTCAGTGTTTATGTAGGCTTAAATTCTGTTACTGAAAGTGTGTTATGTTTACAGTGAAGGACTGTGTGCACTTTATTTTTTTTTTTTACTTAATACAAGAAATTAATGGATTCCAACATTTTAGCCAAAACGGTATTTTATTTTCCATTGTTTAGGCAGCTTCAGCATCATACTGTGAGATTCTGTTCAAATTGTTTTTTTTTCTTCTATGAAGCCTGAACCATTTATTTTATTAGTTTATAATTATTGTTTAATTTAGTCTTCAGGAGAGACTGCCTGCACACAGTACTAGTATTAATAGGTTTTTTTTCTTACATGAAAGCTGAGGCATTTATATTATATTTTAAGGGAACTTCATGTTGTGCTGTGAGGTTCTCTGCACTTTAACTTTTGAACCAACAGGAGCATTTGGATAAGTAAAGCCTATTTTTCTGCATTTTTGTAGTCCTGGTAATCTTTTATATTGGTAAAGTTGTTTATAGGACCATTTCTCTTTGTTTTTTTAATCAATAGTTTTTCAGTAATAACTTAATATTTAACATATCACTCAATTTTAATCACAAAAAGAGAAAATCGCAACAATTTCTCGCAACTTTCACTTCCTCCCACAATGTAATCGCAACAAAAACCTAAAAAACACCGCAACTTTCATCACAATTTTTTGGAAAACCCCCGCAACATCAGACATTTTAGCCCGCAACAATCACAAAAAAGGCCCGCGGAATCCTGGGGGACTGAAAAAAGAAGGAAGTCTGACCACGATTATTTAAAGTTTGGATTTTCATGGACTGGATCTGAAGATGCTCCACTGCCACAGTGTGTTGTCTGCCAAGAGATGCTAGCTAACGATGCTATGGGATGTTTAAAATGTGTAAAACAAGATGTTTTAAAAAGCACAGATGTTTAAAATGTGAAAAAGAAAAAAATAATGTGTACAACAACCATTTTTTTTTAAATACGAATGGAACATTAAGTATAGCAACAACAAAAATTGTAAGGGGGGGGGCGCTGTTGTTTATTTGCTCTCCGGGGGGCGGGGCTGACTCTCCCACACTTTGAAAACCCCTGATTTAATCCATTTTCATCACTTCAATTGGGTGTAGTTTACTCATTTCTCACCATTAGAAGTTTATACTCTATATTAATAGGTAGCGCCTGTATGATCTACCCCTTGCAATCGATTACCTTTGCTTACCTATTTTTTTTGTGGAAAAAATAATCATTTTTTATCAGTAAAATATACAACCCCACAAAATCATTTTTTTACAGTGTGGATTCCTGATAATCATCTCCCCATCTGTGTAAGTTTGTTTACTTTAAACAGCCGTGTGTAACTTTTAAACATCATCTGGTGCATCAGGAACACCTTCACTGAGTGAATTATTTATTTAAGGAACTCTATCCATTTTGACCCCCTATATATACACTTAAGTTATTCCACGAAATCGAGTTGTCTATAAGCCATGTACGATGAGATTGAGTGGAATCTTGAGTTTCATTCTATTCACATTCACTGGATTTTGAGAAACGGAACATTTTTATTTTTAGCAAATTCCAAAACGTCAGACAAAATAATTTCTGCTTAGAATGTAAACAAACCGGTGAAATGACAGGAGCAATTTGTGAAAAATGCAATAATAATAATAATTCTTGAAAAAAGATATGTTCTTACCATCAAATACTTTTATTCCATATTTTGGTGTTTTTTGGTTTTGTATTTTTTGGGGTTTTGTTTTCGAGTAGAGTTTTTATTTCGTCCTCGGTTGGTTCAGCGACACGCTCTGACATTTTGTTTTTCTCTACTCACAGTATATGAGCTGATATCCTAGTAGTAGAGCAGCCAGTCAGAGTGCACGGTTGCTCATATCCAGTGACTGTGGAAAGAATAAACTGTCACCTGTGTATTCACTACATCTTATCAATCAACCTAATCATCCACATAATTTTATTCATTTATTTTCTCGTATTTCCAAGACACCTTTTTGCCGTGACGTAGCCTCCTCAAACAGTGCGTTAGCAGTAAACCTACCTACCTACCTACGTACCTCAGCGTTCCTGTGCACTGATTTCCACTGGGGAAAATTTGAGAATTTTTGAATACGATGACCCAATGAGCTTTTCAGAGCATGATCTAGTCATAATCACATCTTTTGTCGTTATTAAAGTAATAATAGTAATGCATTACACCAATTTTTAATGCATTTACAAACTAAAATAATTGTAAAATTAAGTACAAGTTTTATGAATTATAATCCGTAGGCTTTGCGAAAGGGGAAGGGCTTTAGTCGAGATTTAAATGCTTCAGGTGCAGTGGCTTGTTGAAGATCAGATGGAAGACTGTTCCATAGCTTTGGAGCAGCAGCACGAAACGCTCCGTCACCGTACGTGGAAAGTCTAGTTTTGTGAATTATAAAGTTGTTACTAGATGCAGACCGTAGAGCACACGCTGGCTTGTAATTTATTCATGTAGAAGATCCATGATGTAATCAAGAGCAATGCTATTTATAACTTTGTGTCGTTAAGAAAATTTTATGTAAAATCATTTCTTCTCCTGGCAGCCAGTGAAGCTGTCTTTAGGCTGGTGTCATGTGTTGGGACGAGTTGGTTTTTGAGATGATTGGTTCAGGCCGCTGTATTCTGTCAACGCTGTAGTGTGTTGATCTCTGTTGTTGGGGGGCCGTAGAGAACGGCACTGCAGTCGTCAACTTTCAGTGAAACTGGTGCATGAACTAATGCCGCTTTTCCACTACCAACGCGGCTGAGTCGGGCTGAGTCGTGCCGTGCTGAGTCGGGCTGAGTCGAGCTGAGCGGGGCTATTGGAGTTGCATTTCGACTACAACCGCGCTGAACCGTGCTGGCTGGAAGTGGGTGGACACATTGGGTGGAGTTAGCGAAAGTGGGTGGACGTCAGGTGATGTCGTTAAGCAGCGCAAACAGTGACATCAGTGATCTTTTAAGCGGTAGTCTCACGACCCGAATAGTAAACAATAAACATGGAGGACATGGAGTCATTAGTGTTGCTGGTCTTGGTGCTGTGGCTTGTTGTCACCGACAACGCCAACAAATACTGGCAAGAGCGTGTAGATGAGGCGAGGCGCATAAGGCTTCAGAAATTCTCGTAATTCGTAATTCTTCTCCTTCCGGGTTTGCGGTGTTTACAGATCCCAGCGTGCTCGCGGGGCGTGTGTGGGCATGTGAGGACACTCCTCATCACCAATCAGTGCACAGGGGAGTGTCTGCTCATGCCCCCAACCTCACTCGGCTTGCTTTGGCTCGCATCAGCCCCACTCCAAAACCGTGCGAGTTTTAGGGGCTAAGCAGGGCTGAAGCGAGCTGAGTCGTGCTGGTTTTTGGTAGTCGAAACGCGAGCCGTGTCGGGCTGAAGTGAGCTGAAGCGAGCTGAAGTGAGCTGAAAAAGGGTAGTGGAAAAGGGCCATAAACGTTCACATTCATGATCAGAAAGGTATTTTCTGATTCTCCCAGCCGGCTCTCGTCACATTAAAACATCACAGGAGTCCTAATTCCGTCATTCGTTTGGGGAAGCGATGCGTTCGTGACGTCAAAATCTCGAGAAAAACATTTTGTCATCGTGACCCATTGCTCACAATGAAATACGAGTCCTTTTAGGACTTTGGTGTCAACAACTATTGAGATTTATATGCTTAAAAAGCAATTTTTCCAAACACTATCATTTGAAAAGTACAAAATTTAGACCTCATTAGGGCCTGGTCCAACATCACCGATAACTGACTGTCCTTCTGCCTGAGTTTAGTTCCAGTCTGGAGCAGAAACACCACAGCTATAATCCCCACTATAATATCGCTCGGTCCTGACACTCAGGGAAATACAGTAAACACATGCAATTTAGGAATAGTCATGGACGTTTTTTCCAAGTAGTAGCCCATTATTCCGGGTCATACTGTACAGCTTGGACTCCAAAACACCCCGTGTACACACTCCGGTGGGTGATAAAATACAGATAAGTCACGGATTACAGAAAAATAATAAAAAAGGAAACAAGGTACAGAGTGGTTACGGATTTTAATACGGATGCTAAAAATTTATGGATTGGTCATGGACGTTTCAGTATATTACAGATTGGTTACCGGTTTCATACGGATGATGCGTCATGGATAAAAAAAATTAAGTCATATTTAAAACAAATGTTTCGACTGCCGAAGTTCATAATTAAAATATCTTGCCTGCATTTACATGTTTATTAATTTACGATTGATATTTCACAGAAAATAATCACATATCCATGAATAAAAGATTCGTGCTTTGTATTATATATATTTTTTATTTTCCGTGAAGCCGTATTCCGTGACTTCATGATGCAACGAGGATGTACAAAGACACCCGGGGAAAAATCGCACGTGCTCAGACAACGTCACATGGAAACAATGACCTGATTGGTCAGATGTTTTATCAGATCAGGTCCAGGTCTGGAAAAATGGCTCCAGAAGCAATCTCAGCAACACGGATAAACCCAGGCCTGGGCTATAGGGCTCGTTATCAGTCTGGTGTGAGCACCGACCACATAAACTGCAGGGAACCAATTTATTTATAGTTATCGCTATAGTTATCGGTATTTTGGGACCAGGCCTTTAAGGGTTCGGTCATCATTCCTCCGAGGGAACACTGGAAGGTTCTACCGTACATAAACCTTTGCGAAAGTTTTTAATTATCCATTAATCCATTTAAAGAGCTCTTCAAGAACCATTTTGTCTAATAGTGCGAGATAGAGATCAGATTTCTGAAATCATTACTTAAGTACACAGCGTGTGATCAGTGAAACCCTGAGCATCGACACGACGAATGGGCTAAAGGAGATACAGCGTTTCCTGGCGTCTGAGCGTAATTGTGTGTGAAAGCGACCTGTAATCGAATTCATTTTTGTATTCTAGTTGCGTTGCTCTTCAAGGACTTGAACGCACACACGCACCGCTGCTGCTTCTTGCCTTGAGTAAATTTTCCACACTGCATTCATCACAGATCACTGCTTAAAGCAAAATTCCATTTGACCCAAAAAAAAGAATGTATTTTCTGCCTGTTGAACAGGAGTTAAAATTGATTTTGGTGTGTTTTTGTGTCTGAAGTGTTTTTCCGAAGTGATGCACAGAACTTAAGGCTGTAGTTATATCAGCATGTTTCTCAAAGTAATTTTAGCGTCTCATCCTCATCGAACAGTAAATACTTCATTCTTCAGTCATTGTGCTGAGGACAAAGTGAAGAAAATTGGTCTGCTTTTTTTTTTTCTCTCAACAGACTTGAGAAGTCGTGAATGTGACGTTTTTAGGGTTGTTTTTCTGTCCTGATCTTCTGCAGCGTCCTCCTTAATAAATAAATAAATAAATAAATAAATAAATAAAAATTCATCTTTGTGTAAAAGGGAACAATGCAGCCAACACTTCATGTCTCTACATGTCCAGGGTTTGGGACTTGGAGAGAACCTGAAGAGGATGAGCTTTAATTCCAAAGCACATGAATGTAATGTAGAAAATTAAGCCACTGTAAATCATTGCCGAGTTCTTGAATCTGATTGGTTGGAAAGTTCTGTAGTTTGCAGGTTTATGTGATCATTGTTATACTTTATCATTTCTATCGTAACAACTTACGTGGACTTGCGCAGTGGACACTCAGGTTTTTTGGGCTTTTTTGAGAACAGAAAATGCTTCGTTGCAGGGAAGGAGTCTCCAGTGTCAGCACTCAAGAATCAGAGCTAAAGCTGTAACTTTACATCAGACAGAGGAGTTAAAGAGATCTGAAATGTCATGGGGAGGAAATCATTGATCTTGTGCGTAAATTGTACACAGTACAGCTGTTTTAAAAATTAGCTTATTGCTTAAAAGTGCTTAATCATCAGGTAGATGTTTTTATCTTAAGAAATTCATAAACGAGGACGTCCAGAGAGCCCAGGACTGCTTCCTCGATTTAACCCAATTCATCTCTGTGCCCATTTATGAATTTCTTTCTTTTTTTTTTAAGTAAAGTGGGGCAAAAAAGTATTTAGTCAGTCACCAATTGTGCAAGTTCTCCCACTTAAAAAGATGAGAGAGGCCTGTAATTTTCATCATAGGTATACCTCAACTACGAGAGACAGAATGAGAAAAAAAATCCCGAAAATCACACTGTCTGATTTTTAAAGAATTTATTTGCAAATTATGGTGGAAAATAAGTATTTGGTCAATAACAAAAGTTCATCTCAATACTTTGTTATATACCCTTTGTTGGCAATGACAGAGGTCAAACGTTTTCTGTAAGTCTTCACAAGGTTTTCACACACTGTTGCTGGTATTTTGGCCCATTCCTCCATGCAGATCTCCTCTAGAGCAGTGATGTTTCGGGGCTGTCGCTGGGCAACACGGACTTTCAGCTCCCTCCAAAGATTTTCTATGGGGTTGAGATCTGGAGACTGGCTAGGCCACTCCAGGACCTTGAAATGCTTCTTACGAAGCCACTCCTTCGTCGCCCGGGCGGTGTGTTTGGGATCATTGTCATGCTGAAAGACCCAGCCACGTTTCATCTTCAATGCCCTTGCTGATGGAAGGAGGTTTTCACTCAAAATCTCACGATACATGGCCCCATTCATTCTTTCCTTTACACGGATCAGTCGTCCTGGTCCCTTTGCAGAAAAACAGCCCCAAAGCATGATGTTTCCACCCCCATGCTTCACAGTAGGTATGGTGTTCTTTGGATGCAACTCAGCATTCTTTCTCCTCCAAACACGACAAGTTGAGTTTTTACCAAAAAGTTCTATTTTGGTTTCATCTGACCATATGACATTCTCCCAATCCTCTTCTGGATCATCCAAATGCTCTCTAGCAAACTTCAGACGGGCCTGGACATGTACTGGCTTAAGCAGGGGGACACGTCTGGCACTGCAGGATTTGAGTCCCTGGTGGTGTAGTTTGTTACTGATGGTAGCCTTTGTTACTTTGGTCCCAGCTCTCTGCAGGTCATTCACTAGGTCTGTGGTTGGTAGAAGAGAGCAACTGGACTTGCTTGAAAAGTCTTGAAGACGTTTCGCCTCTCGTCCCGAAAGGCATCCTCAGTTCTGTCTGTCTAATAGGGAGTATCCAGTATTTATCCTCTCATGGATCATAATATAATCCGAATCAGAATGCTGATGGCTGCATTGTAGGTGGCTGATAGATGTCATAGACACCCACCTCTGTTCAGTGATGGTCATTCCAGGTTGACAAAAATGAACGATCCTCTCTGGCTAAGATGTCTGCCAGTTTTCTGGAAGTCCTCTCATACTCCCGCACTAGTCTTTTCAAGCAAGTCCAGTTGCTCTCTTCTACCAACCACAGATTACTATGTACCTGGATGACTGGGTATCTTCACAGATACATTCACTAGGTCCCCCCATGTGGTTCTGGGATTTTTGCTCACCGTTCTTGTTATCATTTTGACCCCACGGGGTGAGATCTTGCGTGGAGCCCCAGATCGAGGGAGATTATCAGTGGTCTTGTTTGTCTTCCATTTTCTAATAATTGCTCCCACAGTTGATTTCTTCACACCAAGCTGCTTACCTATTGCAGATTCAGTCTTCCCAGCCTGGTGCAGGTCTACAATTTTGTTTCTAGTGTCCTTTGACAGCTCTTTGGTCTTGGCCATAGTGGAGTTTGGAGTGTGACTGTTTGAGGTTGTGGACAGGTGTCTTTTATACTGATAACGAGTTCAAACAGGTGCCATTAATACAGGTAACGAGTGGAGGACAGAGGAGCCTCTTAAAGAAGAAGTTACAGGTCTGTGAGAGCCAGAAATCTTGCTTGTTTGTAGGTGACCAAATACTTATTTTACCGAGGAATTTACCAATTAATTCATTAAAAATCCTACAATGTGATTTCCTGGATTCTTTCCCCCCATTCTGTCTCTCATAGTTGAAGTGTACCTATGATGAAAATTACAGGCCTCTCTCATCTTTTTAAGTGGGAGAACTTGTACAATTGGTGGCTGACTAAATACTTTTTTGCCCCACTGTATGTATGTATTTATTTATTTTTTTACCATGTCATGTATTTCTTTTGGGGCGGCACTGTGATGTAGTAGTTAGCGCTGTCGCCTCACAGCAAGAAGGTCTGGGTTTGAGCCTGTGCGGAGTTTGCATGTTCTCCCCGTGTCCGCGTGGGTTTCCTCCGGGTGCTCCGGTTTCCCCCACAGTCCAAAGACATGCAGGTTAGGTTAACTGGTGACTCTAAATTGAGCGTAGGTGTGAATGTGAGTGTGAATGGTTGTCTGTGTCTATGTGTCAGCCCTGTGATGACCTGGCGACTTGTCCAGGGTGTACCCCGCCTTTCACCCGTAGTCAGCTGGGATAGGCTCCAGCTCGCCTGTGACCCTGTAGAACAGGATAAAGCGGCTACAGATAATGAGATATGAGATTTATACATACATGCATACCATGTTGTGTATTTCTTTCATTCAAAAATAATTTTAAAATACAAAAAATTGAAAGAAAGAAATTCATAAACAAGAGCATCCAGAGAGCCCAGGATTGGTTCCCCAAGTAAGCCCAGCTCAATTCTGTGCTCATTTCTTTTTTTCTTACTTTTTTAATTTATTTTTTCAAATATTTATTTATTCGTTTTTACCATATCATATAGTTCCTTCATTCAAAAATATTAATTTTTTAAAATTAGGAAAAAAAATGTTCAATAAAAAAAGAAAAAGAAATTCATAAATGGGGACATCCAAAGAGCCCAGGATTGGTTTCTCAAATAAACCATAATCAGCTGTGTTCATTTATGAAAGTTTCTTTTTCTTTCTTTCTTTCTTTCTTTCTTTCTTTCTTTCTTTCTTTCTTTCTTTTTAACATTTATTTTTACCATGTCATTAAAAAAAAATTTTAAAAGTGAATTTTTAATTTTTCTTTTATTTATACCATGTCATGTATTTCATTCAAAAATAATAAAAATTTTTTAATTGTAATTAAAAAAAGGGAAAAAAGACATGAGCACAGAGCTGACCTTCTACCCACTCGGGCACAACCATAAACACTCATCATCATCATCATCATCATCACTATGACTCAAGGTGAGGTTAATGCAGAATAAACCCCCAGAAAAACCCAGGTCATAAAATCTGGTTTTAAAGAAATTCTCACGCAGTTCGTTCCAGAGCGCGTTGTTTTCAGAAAGCGTCTTTTGTCGTCACGACTAAAATTACAGTGGAGGAAATTTGGTGCGCTTTCTAAAATCCCACAATGCAGTTCAAGCTGTAAAAGCCTGCCCTGTTACAGAATACCCATAATACACTACGGCACTTGCAAGGAACAGGACATTAAGTTAGGGTCGTTTCGGACCCAGGATCAGTTTAATGAAGACAACGATTTAGTTTTGAGACAGAGTGAGACTGCCATCTAGTGGATGGAAGGGAAACTTTCTGAAGGTTTTGTGTGTGTTTTTTTTTTTGGGGGGGGGGGATTTTTAATCACGGTTATCAAAGAGCGCCATCTAGTGAATGGAAAGATCCTCAAGGCTGTCTGGGAGTTGAACCTACAACCTTACGCCAGGCTTTAAAATGTAAAAAAATAGAGTGTGTATAAAAGGGTAGGTTTTAAAGTGCACTTTAAGTTTGGAGAGTAAAATAATGCAAACTTGTTTTTATTTAATTTATGCCCAACTGATGTTTAATTCATTCATAAAATATTCATCTTCTTCTGTTCAGTGTGGGACTTTCCTTGAGATGTCTGGCCTCGTGTGCCCTCTGAACAGGCGTCTGCAGACAAACGTGTGTGTGTGTGTGTGTGTGTGTGTGTGTGTGTGTGTGTGTGTGTCACTGTTGGAGTCCTAATGGTTGTACTAACTGTTTATTCCCCTCCAGAGTGGGATGGACGGACAGAGGGAGGCAAGGAGGGTGTGAGGGAGGGTGAAGGCGGCTTAGCGCCAGAACAATGAGCCCTTTTGACCGGAGAGAAACCCTCAAGACATGTGGCCTCCTGTCACCGTGGCAACAAGCACCGTCCCACCCCTCGACCCCCCTCATGGGATGGCGTGCTAGCTGACAGCTGGAGAAGGGGATGAAAATGGAGTCTCTTTCACAAGCAGCGTCCTCCACTTTGTTCTGTCTCATGACTTCTTTTTTTATGTTCCCGCTTCGAAGAGACACCTGATTCGTCCCATCCTCTCGTTAAAGGATTGGCTCAGAGAAAGATCAACTGTACACATTTACAAGTTGGTAACTCATAATAAAAGTCAATCTTACACACATTTATTTCTTTAAATAACCAGATCAGACCACATCCAGTTCACGCAGACATACGGTACTAACCTGAGACCTAAAGTACAATTTTCAGCCCAGTTTTTGCTGTCAAGGACAGAAATTGTATGTCGTAAAACAATTCTAAGACTAAGGCTTGAAACACACCATGGGACGTTCTCAGCAGCGGCCGATTTAGAGCGATGTGTTTGTGTGTATGAGCACGGTTATGATGTTTAGCTAAACTCTAACCGCTTATTCTTTAGCCATGGATGGTTCAAGAAAGGGAATAGTATCCCAGGGCAAGACGTATTCAGTCTTATGGCGCTTTTCCACCAAGTAACTGCGAGGGCCTGTTCAGAGCCAGTGCCTAAACTCATCTCATCTCATTATCTCTAGCCGCTTTATCCTGTTCTACAGGGTCGCAGGCGAGCTGGATCCTATCCCAGCTGACTACGGGCGAAAGGCGGGGTTCACCCTGGACAAGTCGCCAGGTCATCACAGGGCTGACACATAGACACAGACAACCATTCACACTCACATTCACACCTACGCTCAATTTAGAGTCACCAGTTAACCTAACCTGCATGTCTTTGGACTGTGGGGGAAACCGGAGCACCCGGAGGAAACCCACGCGGACACGGGGAGAACATGCAAACTCTGCACAGAAAGGCCCTCGCTGGCCACGGGGCTTGAACCCAGGACCTTCTTGCTGTGAGGCAGCAGCGCTAACCACTACACCACCGTGCCGCCCTGTGCCTAAACTCGAACCAGTTTATCACATTTCAACAGCCAAATAACCAAAACTCTGCTGGTCAAGAACCATGAGCCACTGATATCAGGAGCTAGGGGAGGGATTATTGTGACCAACAAGACCAACTAAAACTAGTGTAGCATCTAGTCTGGCTAATTCAGTTGTCCACTGTTGTTGTGCTTGGTGCTAGGACTGCTGGGAAAGTAGTGACGTATACAGTGACCTGATGGCGTGGCTCTCTCTCCCATGGAAAAGCAAACTAGTTCTTAGAAGGTCTACTGATGCCCCTTTTCAACCAACAGGGAACGGGTTCTTGAACTGGTTCTGTTCAGGATTCTTTGAACCTTGGTCCCAGTTCGCGAACCAGCCCACGTTTTCACCAGTTTTGAGCGGAACTGTCGTAATCAAGGATGTGTCATGAATGGAGGGCGTGGCACAATTCACAACAGGAGTAAACAGTCATCACAAGATGGCAATGCGCATTGATTACCTTTGAGCTTTTGTTCTGTTATTGCAGATATTTGTTTTCGGTCCATTTTTTTCTGAAGATGTTTCCTTTTCTGTTGCATTCTCCATTGCTGTGCTCTGCTTCCTCTCCAAACTAATGACACACCCACTGATGTCATCATGATTCGTGCTGGAAAAAACAGCTATATTTTGCTTCTAGCTGGGAGCAAAGTTTTTAGGTTCTGAACCAATTTATTTTTGGCCGAAATGCTCTGAAGGGTTAAAAATATGGAAATATGGTGCACGAACCAGAATGGAACCCTTTCCCTGTTGGACAGAAAGGGATAAAGTTGAACCAACCCCAACCCGGCACTAGCACCAGGCCAGAATTAGCACCTAGTTTCTCTTGGTAGATCGGGGTATTGGAGAGCATTGAAATGGATTAACACAACGTTAATAGGGATATGAGTCATCAAAAAAAATTCCCAGAAGTGAAGAAGTATAAAATTAAAACATAAATAGTCCCTAAAACTTCTTTGTATCTATGTTTTTGAGATGTACAATAGTATTTGGTGTGCGTAACACTAACAGATTGATACAAACATCTCTGAAACAGCAATTTTGATTTCAAGTGCACTTTGTTCATTTAATTTAAGGAAAAATTGTTTCTTTCAGCTCTGCTCCTGAAGACACTGCTGTTAATTTAATAATAGCCTCAGGCCTCAATCCTCCAAGGGCTCATTTAACAAACTTAACTTGAGCTGATAAAGAATTGAGCCAACTCTTAAGATGGCAGCAGGGATTCCCTCGAGGGGACTGGAGAAGGCAAGCCTTTAATAACAGGATTCGAATAATGCAAGAACGTCAAAGGCATTAAGATGAGCAGTTCCCAGGGTGTCTTATCTCCTCGCCGAAAGACCACAATTCCAGACCTTGTGACTTTCCTGGACGTATCACCAATCACTTCATGCTTCCATAACTTCATAAGTCCAGTCAGGTGTCTTACATCAGGAAAGCACTAAAATGTGCTGTATTGGGTCTGAAATGGATCTGAAATCATCCTCAGATATGTGCTTTATTCATTCTGCAGCGTTCTCAAGAATTACTGGCATCTTTCATAAAAATGAGCAAAGATTATTCTGGGAAATAAACATTACATACAATAAGAGAAACTATAAATTACTATAGGAAAGTCGTAAATATTTAATATGTAGCCAGAACGTATTTTATGTGGATAATTAAAGGTATGGTAGCTGTTGAAGTGAGACAAAATCATAGCAATGCCATCAACTTTTCCCTCAGACATGGTGATTAATAACTAGGAAAAGGCTCTGTGCTATAAAAATGACACTTTAATTGCACTTAGCATCAATCACCAGCTAGTATTTACCCAATAAGATTTTTATATGGACTGTATAAAGGCAGAGTGACTGGAAAAATATGACCAAAACATTGGGAATGTTGACATTTCCCACAGAAATGCTAGTAACACAAAAGGAAAAGACTCTATACTACCACGATTACACTTTAATTTCACTGAGCATCGTTTGCTAGCTATTATTTAATCCATACATTTTGTTTGTGGACAATATAAAGGCAGGGTAACTGTGGGAATGAGACGAAATCATCAGGAATATCAACATAATTTGGCTAATTATGTAAAAAAAATTTCTTAACTAGTTAGTACATAGTCATTAAGTCTTTTTATATATATATATATATATATATATATATATATATATATATATATATATATATATATATGGGTCTGTCTCAGAAACTGGGTACTGTGGGGGAACCCGCCTAAATATACTCACAGTCAATAAACTATATGGTTTTGAATGGTGATGTTGGTTTTAATTTGAAATAAAATGATGAAAGAAATAATACAGATTAAAAAAAAACTAAATATTTGATGTGAATACTCTATTCAGAATTTGGCAAAAATTCTGCAAATTTGTGGAAAAATGGCGGCTTGATCTGGGACATGATAAACGGTTGACTACATCGCATTCCCTTAAAAAGGTTGTAGTCCACTGAAAAGTCTCCAGTTATCACTAATTGTATTTTAAGTTGTAACTTTATACACCTAAGGATTGGTGCACTCACAGAATAATCATAACCGTAATAAAACATCATGCAAAATATTTGATCACCGTTGTAACTCCATTTTTCGCAAACCCAAAACCAATACGATTGTGTGTTTTGATCTAAACTGAAAGCCTCAGGGTCGAGGTCACGACCTCACCAAAAGTAGGAACTTAAAATCACTATGCTGTATAAAAATTTAGTTATAAATCTGCGATTTTGTTTTTTAAAACGATAGCTGAAAGTTAGGTATAGAATATGTTTCTTACAGAATATGTTCCGATGGTAGCTGGTCTTGTATGAATTTCTGAGCTATAAAATGAGTTGTGGTCTATTTTTTACCGTAGCATGTTATTTGTGTGCGGGGAAGGACACACATTAACAATTTGCATGTGTAGAATGGAATTTTCCACTCCAGCAGTTTGAAGTTGATCGTGCTTCCATTTGCGGTCTCTCTGTTACACGAGTGATCTGTTCGGACGTTATCACTGAAAAGATGCATTCTGACAGTTTTATTTTGTTTTAGTCTTGCACTATAAGGCAATAGAATATTTCTTTTTCATCTTACTTTCATATTTCGTAGTGTTTGCATATTTTTGGCCAATTTAGATCGAACTTTTGATAGAATCTATGGCCAGTCATTTTGCTCCACCCCCGCCTCGCGCTCCGTCCGGTGCGATAGTGATGTCCCGTTGCTTGCGTGCTGCAGCAGAGACCCACGCGACCTTCAGCCGGTACAGTCGCTGTTCTTTTACCACCGCCGTTATTCTCATCTTTCCGGCGTGTTCTTGATTTTTCCATTGTGTCCTATTTCGCCATATCAAATACCCAAACTGTATCATATTATTCATATTTAAGTGAATAATCAATTCAGTCATCATAACTTGGCATTTTTAACCCAAGCAATCAAAAAGAGGAAATTTATTCAATATTTTCACTCATCTGTGAAGGAGGGGCTTTAATTCTTCATGATGGAGTTATTTTATATGGAAATCAATTTTACAAAAGCATTTGAATCAAAAAAATGTTCCACAGTGGAGGCCAGATAAAGCAAGATGCTATCTTTATTCTTATTAAACATGACAAAAGAAACACTGAGTGTTAGGTAAATGCAAAAAAAAAAAGTAAAATTAGAAAATTTATTTTTTGACCATAATGTCCCAAATGAGAGACCAGTTTCTGAGACGGACCCATATATAATTAAAAACATAGTGAGTGCAGAAATGAGACAAAACCATCACAAACATCGAAATTTCCCTCAGGTGTGTTGGTTAATTACTAGAAAAAGACTCTGAATATGACTAAAATTACATTTTCATTGCACTTAGCATCGATCATTAGCAATATACCTCGTATATTGAAGGCTACATCAGGGGGCAGAGCCTTTTCTTACAAAGCCCCACTGTTATGGAACAGCCTTCCAAGTAATGTTCGGGAATCAGACACAGTCTCAGCATTTAAGTCTAGGCTGAAAACATATCTGTTTAGTCAAGCCTTTTGTTAATGGTGTTTATGAGGTAAAGGAGTAGATCTGGAGGGTCCTCAGACATAGAGTGTTTTGGTAAACTGGGATGTATGGATGCTGTCAGTCCCCACTCGCTCGCTCACTCGAGTTTGTTGATGGTGCAGTGGCTGGCTGCTTTATGTCCCGGGGCTCCCTCATGCCTGTGTTACCTTCTGGCTCTCTCCTTTTAGTTATGCTGTCATAGTTAGTTGCCGGAGTCCCTGCTTGTACTCGGTGCAATATGTATACTGTTCCTACTTATTCAGGTGACATTGGGCATACCTAACCACCTGTGTTTTCTTTCTCTCCCCCCCCCCCACCCCAAATCTGTCCCTCTGAGTTACATGGAGTCAACAGGAAATCTTTTGGTGGAGACGGTGGGGACCTCGACTGGCTATCGTAGCCTGCAGGGAATCGGCCGTCGGACATTCTGTCGCATGTCCCAGACCCGGTGAAATGTAACTGAATTGTCTTGGCCAGGCCTAAGAGTCCCATCTGCATCTCATCATTGCTGAGGAGTGTGCTCCCATCACCCAATCAAGCATCCAGCCAGAGCAGGTCATGATATATTTTTTACCATATTAACATGCCATTGTGCGTCATGCCTGATGTAAAGACTCTCGTCTCTGCGAGCCTACCACACAGATTTAATACTTGTCATTTTTAGGGCATACCTAACAACGTGTTTTCTTTCTCTCTCCCCCCCCCCAACTGTCCCTCTGAGTTACATGTTGATCCTGGGATTGAGATGCTGGCCTCTTCTGCCCCTCGGACCTGCTTGATCCATCCTGGTGCCCTGTGTCTGGTCGGAGTTTTATCGCCCCACTCCTGTGAAGGACGGCCCCATGAGGACAGTTGAGGGTTATACCTGTTAAAACTGTTAATATTATAGTCAGGCTGTCTGTTGTTGCCCAAATGAGGATGGGTTCCCTTTTGAGTCTGGTTCCTCTCGAGGTTTCTTCCTCATGTCGTCTGAGGGAGTTTTTCCTTGCCACCGTCGCCACAGGCTTGCTCATTGGGGATAGATTAGGGATAAAATTAGCTCATGTTTTAAGTCGTTCAAATTCTGTAAAGCTGCTTTGCGACAATGTTTATTGTTAAAAGCGCTGTACAAATAAACTTGATTTGATTTGATTTGAAGTATTTACACAATACGACTCTTATATGGACAGTGTAAAGGCAGAGTGACTGTGAAAATGAGACAAAACCATCACAAACATCAACTTTTCCCTCAGATATGTTGATAACATACTCAGAAAAGACTCTGTACAAGTAAAATTACACTTTAACTGCAACTAGCATGCACTGCTAGCAATTACTGAGCCCATACATTTTTATATGGATAGTGTAGAGACACAGTGACCTGAAAATATGACAAAAGCATCAGAAATATCAACATTTTGCACATATGTGTTGTTGATAAATTACTTTTTTTAATGCTTTAGCTACCTAGCATGTAGCTGTTAAGTCTTTTTTTATATATATATGTACAGTGAAAGGCAGAGTGACTGTTTTATCTTCTTTCCAATCATAAGCATCAACTTTTCCCTTAGAAATGTTGATAAATTACTAGGAAAAGGCTCATTACTCATAAAAGTACACTTTAATTGAGCTTAGCATTGATCGCAAGCTTGTACCTGGTCCATAAGTCTTTGATATGGACAATGTAAAGGCACAATGACGAAAGGTATGACAAAATCTTTAGGGATATCAACATTTCCCTCAGGTGTGCTGGTTAATTACTAGAAAAAGACCCTAAATACTACTAAAATTACATTTTCATTACACTTAGCATCGATCATTAGCGAGTATTTATCAAATAAGACTTTTATATGGACAGTGTCAAGGCCGACTGGCTGTGAAAATGAGACAAAACCATCACAAACATCAACTTTTCCCTCAGATATATGGATAACATATGAGGAAAAGACTCTGTACAATTAAAATTAAGTATCAGAAATATCATATTTCAGCATGTGTTGTTGAATAACTTTTTTTTAGTGCTTCAGCTAGCTAGCATGTAGCTGTTCAGTCTATTTACAATTAAAGGCACACTGACTGGAAATATGAAGATAAAACACTCACAAACATCAACTTTTCCCTCAGATATGTTGATAATTTACGAGCAAAAGGCTCATTACTCATAAAAGTACACTTTAATTGAACTTAGCAGTGATTGCAAGCTTGTACCTGGTCCATAAGTCTTTTATATGGACAATGTAAAAGCACAATGACTGTAAAGATATGACAGAATCTTCAGGGATATTAACATTTCCCTCAGGCATGTTGGTAAACTACAAAAGAAATGTTTTATCTAGCTGCTACTATATAGCTGTTAAGTCTTATACATGGATAATTAAATAAACCCATCATGAACATTGACATTTCCCTCAGAAATGTTGGTAAATTTCTAGGTACCGCTAAAATTATACCTTAATTGAACTTAGCATTGATTGGTAGCTCATGTTTCAGTCATAAGTCTTTTATATGGACAATGTAAAGGCAGAATAACTCTAAAAATGAGATGAAACCATTAGGAATGTCAACGTTTCCCTCAGGTTTGTTGGTAAATTAGGCAAAAAATGCATTAGCTAGCTAGCTAGCACCTAGCCATTACGTCATTTATACAGACAATTAGCAGTTGAGATACATCAACAGCACAACATATAGCTGTTATAAAGTCTTGTAAACACCACAAGAGTGTTCTGTTCCTGTTAAACATTGTAAGCACAGCGAACGCGTCTATAATCGTTTAAAGCTAACAATATTATCGTATTGGATGGTTTTCTACCATGACTTCCATCCTGAGAATGGATTTATCTCACAGACGGAGAGTGGAAGGAAAAGCAACTCTTTGGGTTTGTTATTTGCAGGGATCAAAGGTCGCCGTGCCTCAGGCTCCGCTGTCTGTGTGAGAAAGAGATTAAACGATAACCTTTCCAAACACAGTCTGCTGCCCAGTCATGGTTATCGTCCCAGCACCGTGCTACATCACCGTAATTACAGAGTTCTCTAATTAGCTCTGTGCTGGTTATATAACGGATCTGAGAGCTACAGAAGCAGTGTTTTTAAAAGTACAGCTTCTTCGCTTTTGTTTAATAAAAATCAATTGTTTTTAAGAAAGGAATCAGGTCGATGCATTCATGTCAGGAACTGATCGTTTTGTTAATTAGCACAATTAAATTAAAGATGCATCTTGGTGAGTTTTAAACTCTAGATTCTGAGTAATTAGTCTTCATCAGAGTGACGGCGGATCCTCAAAGGACTCGTGCTGATTAGCAACTCCGGTAATGAGATGAAAAAGTTCTACACACACACACACACACACGTATACTGAGATTAGGAGAGCAGAAATGTTAGCTCAGTGATGAAATGGAATAATTTGCAAAGAAATCCAATTTATACAATTTTCCTATACCTCTACCACAAGATGTTTTCTTGTTTAGTTTAGAATTTAAGCTAAAGATAATGGCGTCCGCCCCCATAAATCAATGGCTTGATTCTAATATACATCCTTTCTCTCACCTAAAGCACTTTTTACACCAAAAGCATGAGATTATTTGGGGGGGTTTTCAGCATGAACATTAATTAAATATATTATTTTTTAAATGTGTAGCAGGGGCGGCACAGTGGTGTAGTGGTTAGCTCTGTCGCCTCACAGCAAGAAGGTCCTGGGTTCGAGCCCCGTGGCCGGCGAGGGCCTTTCTGTGCGGAGTTTGCATGTTCTCCCCGTGTCCGCGTGGGTTTCCTCCGGGTGCTCCGGTTTCCCCCACAGTCCAAAGACATGCAGGTTAGGTTAACTGGTGACTCTAAATTGAGCGTAGGTGTGAATGTGAGTGTGAATGGTTGTCTGTGTCTATGTGTCAGCCCTGTGATGACCTGGCGACTTGTCCAGGGTGAACCCCGCCTTTCGCCCGTAGTCAGCTGGGATAGGCTCCAGCTTGCCTGCGACCCTGTAGAACAGGATAAAGCGGCTACAGATGATGAGATGAGATGTGTAGCAGGTGAAATTCTAACTATGAAAAATAAGCAAAGTTATCTTTAAAGCAGATACGCAGAACCATGGCCTCACTTTTTGTTTATAAATGCCTTGAGACCTCAAGAATGGCACAGGAATAGTTTTAAGCATTAATAATAAATCTAATATTGTAATTTTTACGATTAAAGTGATTTATATAGGTAGCGGTCTGAGTGAATGACCTTGACATCTGCGATGTCACAGCAGGAAGTCTATCGGTCTCATCGCCATTTCCGCTATACTAAAACACAGAGCTGACTGCAACTCTGATCCTCCATTTTGAGCTAATTTACTGCCATGCCACGTAGATGTGTTGCTGGCGGGTGCAGCAACACGACAGAAGGTGGATGTGTGTTGCATTCATGGCCCAAGAATGTTCAAACTGCAAAGATTCGGACGCGTTTTGCAAGAAGTTCACGGGCACATTGGGCGCCTACGAAGTGGTCTGTCCTCTGCTCTGCACATTTTACTGAAGACTCGTATGAAACCTCTGATCTGTTGAGGAGCGTTGGCTATAAGCCCGTATTGAAAGAGAGTGCAGTACCAACAATTAAAGAAAACTACAAGAAAAGGAAAGTAAGTTCAGTTGCACCAGTCCTCCAGGAGTGTGAGCCGAGGGTTGTTGCTAAAACCTGGAACGGGACGGGACATATTATCGCTCGGGCAGTGACCTCCCCACAGTTGTTGCTAAAACCGGTAACGTCCCGTCCTGGGTTTTAGTAATTGCCTGAGCCAAGCAGTAATGGCGGAGTACTCAGTATGGAGAAAATGGAGAATGAGTGGACCAGCCGTCTGATTTCTCCGCTGGATATGCTCGCCTCAGCAGCAATATCTCGCCCTTACATGGAAGAAGTGAATGAATGGAGAACTGAACAAACAACTGAAAGTCAGATTGTTTCAAAACAATCGGCCACAAGATCGGCCTTCAAGAAGCGAGAACACAGACGGGTAAGCTCCGACTCTCATTTGGATACAAAACAACAAAAACAACAACACTCGTTGTTTACCTGCATTTAGATTAATCCATGTAACGTGTATTGTGTGTTTAAGTTAGCGGTATAAGATTTAATTTGCTTCAGAATGTGATTGTCTCAGTTCATCTGATTATTTAATGAGCCTTTTACGTTTTATCAGTGAAAATGCATGCATGTACATGTATGTTGCATAAGTTATAGCACCCATCCTGTTTTAATGAGAGTCAACCCACAATCAATGAAGTCAAATCAGTCTTAGTTGAGCGAGTTGGTAACGCTATTTCTAACTTTCCCCGTAAATTTTTATTTATATGACTTTGGTCTATAGCTGTAAAAGGCCTTGGCCTTAAAACCAGTTACCGCTGTGACGTCACACGTTCAGGGCTGGCTGGCTCAGCGGGGCAGCTCCAATGCCAACTTTGCGGTCGATTTTAGCTCTCAATTATATATATATATTTTTTTTATTCCCATTTATGCAGCATACAAGAGTCAAGGATGGAGATACTATCCACTCAGAAATTTATTTAAAAATAAAGGTTCTGCAGATCTCCTTTAAGAACATTTTTCAGTCCGATTTTCTTCCTGTCAGTGATTCAGCTTTAAAATGATAAGCGTCCTATAGTTTCTTTGTGCCTTCCTGCTGCATGGAAACCTTATATGTTTCTATTTTTAGACCATTTTGTCTTATTTATTTATTTTATTTTTGCTTACCTCAGCTAAATGCTGAGTGTGCATTATGTTCTCTCAAAGTGTTTTACAGTCTCTCTTTTTATTGTGTCCTTCCCAGGTGACCAGGCCAACTGTGGCAATAAATAAATAAATAAATAAATACACCACAGTTGCCTCAAATTATTCTCCAAAGTCTGCAGCACTATGGAAATCTCTGTTATTTATTTGGATATTTTTGGCATCTCTAGTGGACAGAAAGCCACAAAAATTTTAAACTGTGTGTGTACAAGTGTGCAGATGAGTAAAACAATCTGTCTGAGTCAGAGTGCAACATCATCCTCATCATCTCATCCTCATCATCTCTCGCCGCTTTATCCTGTTCTACAGGGTCGCAGGCAAGCTAGAGCCTATCCCAGCTGACTACGGGTGAAAGGCGGGGTTCACCCTAGACAAGTCGCCAGGTCATCACAGGGCTGACACATAGACACAGACAACCATTCACACTCACATTCACACCTACGCTCAATTTAGAGTCACCAGTTAACCTAACCTGCATGTCTTTGGACTGTGGGGGAAACCGGAGCACCCGGAGGAAACCCACGCGGACACGGGGAGAACATGCAAACTCCACACAGAAAGGCCCTCGCCGGCCACGGGGCTCGAACCCGGACCTTCTTGCTGTGAGGCGACAGCGCTAACCACTACACCACCGTGCCGCCCATCCTCCTCCTCATCATCATCATTTCCATTGAAGTTCTAAGAAGTGTACAGTGAGTGTACACAAACACTCGGGTTTAGCGAACATTTCTCAAGAAAGCAAGCTATAGCTAGAATCCTGTTGTCCAGGCCACGTTTTTGCTCTCTCAGAGCAGATCAGAATCAAGAGACAAATGTATTAAAGTCAAAACACATTTTCAGAGCTGTGCTGAGGTATTTCACATGTAACTGTATAAAAATGTAATCATCACTTTAATGGTATGTCTATGCCTGTAAAAATAATCAAATTTCCAGGATATTTTACATTATTATCCATACAGGGCACATTTATTTGGTTTGACAGCATGCAATATTGTTAGCATATCGCTTATTCTATGTGTATTACATCATTCTACCCAATGGAGAACGAGTGTTGAATATGGTTCACAATATTGCATGGTTCTCAAGACAACATGACATCACACATTGGAGCTGATGCGAATATCCAATGAGAACGTTTTCTGCTGCGCATGCACAGAAGCATTTCTTTGTCCACTGGGGAAAAAAAAGATGCGTTGAACACCTGAAAGGCTACCAAAACTTCATTAGATATTCTTCACACATATTTACAGGAGGAAAACATATCAACAGACATCGAAAAATTGGAAGAGACACGTCGGCGACATAAAACTTTTATGTTAGCAAGTGACTGTGAAAATTGGTAAACAAAGATGGCTGCCAGGTTCACTTTGTTAAACACGGACGATTGTGAGAGAATTTTGAAAGAGAAAGACGCATTGAACACCCAAAAGGAATGTGTATGTATAATAATAATAATAATAATAATAATAATGGCCTTTTTTCGTGGTATATCAGATATATTCCATTCAGCTACTCGTCTTCGACTTGTTCAGTTTCATGCTAGCTGAATGGAATATATATGATATACCACGAAAAAAAAGCCAGCCAATATTATTTAAGGGCAGCACGGTGGTGTAGTGGTTAGCACTGTCATCTCACAGCAAGAAGGTCCGGGTTCGAGCCCCGTGGCCGGCGAGGGCCTTTCTGTGCGGAGTTTGCATGTTCTCCCCGTGTCCGCGTGGGTTTCCTCCGGGTGCTCCGGTTTCCCCCACAGTCCAAAGACATGCAGGTTAGGTTAACTGGTGACTCTAAATTGACCGTAGGTGTGAATGTGAGTGTGAATGGTTGTCTGTGTCTATGTGTCAGCCCTGTGATGACCTGGCGACTTGTCCAGGGTGTACCCCGCCTTTCGCCCGTAGTCAGCTGGGATAGGCTCCAGCTTGCCTGCGACCCTGTAGAACAGGATAAAGCGGCTAGAGATAATGAGATGAGATGAGAATATTATATAAATATGTGTGTCGTTTGTGACATCGCAGGTTTATAGTGGACTAATACACTCCTCCAGGGACTTGTACATCAGACGCTAGTCTAATCTAAGGCTGATAATGAATGGATGCAAAAATTTGTCATTTAAGAAAGACAAACCTATAGTTGTTAATATAGTTAAAGCTAGACTGCCTTTACGATTTTTCAAGTGTAGGTCACAAAAAGAATTTTCCCGACACCCAATTATTTTTGTGTAGTGGACCGAAAGCTACTGAAATCAAATCACAGACTTCCAATTTTTTTTTAAAAATAGAACAATTAATGAATTTATCTCCACGTGGCCCTAAATTCTCTGCGATTTTTTCCTGAATGATGACAGAATGATGGAACTGTCAGTGCACGCTCAAAGGGAAACCTGTAGATGGCAGTAATGCAACACTGTGGATGCCAGCTGCTGTAAAACCCAAAAGAAGAAGAAGGTAAACCTGCGCATGCGCACACGGACTTCCTCTGTCTGCTTGACTGCGCGAAGCGAGAGATTTCATGCACATTATTTGCTTTAATCGCCTCAAATTAAATAACTTCCCAGCCACAGAATGGCCTGATATTTTGTGAGATATTACAGAAATAAACAGATATCACAATCACCACATTTCAGACGGAACTAAATTTCACCGGTTTTATGAAATTGAAAGGCCGTCTTGCTTTAAGTTTACTGTAAGTGGATGTTTAATATTTACGGAAGGAGTCTCCAGTGTCGGCGCTTTGTTACAGTCAGAGGTAAAGCTGACTGTAACAAGCTGCACTCTTTGTGTCTTAGTAACTTTAAAGGAACAGTCCACCGTACTTCCATAATGAAATATGCTCTTATCTGAATTGAGACGAGCTGCTCCGTACCTCTCCGAGCTTTGCGCGACCTCCTAGTCAGTCAGACGCGCTGTCACTCCTGTTAGCAATGTAGCTAGGCTCAGTATGGCCAATGGTATTTTTTGGGGCTGTAGTTACATGCGACCAAACTCTTCCGCGTTTTTCCTGTTTACATAGGTTTATATGACCAGTGATATGAAACAAGTTCAGTTACACAAATTGAAATGTGGCTATTTTCTATGCTATGGAAAGTCCGCACTATAATGACAGGTGTACTAACACCTTCTGCGCGCTTCGACAGCGCATTGATACGGAGCTCAGATATCAATGCGCTGCCGAAGCGCGCAGAAGGTGTTAGCATGTCTGTCATTATAGTGTGGACTTTCCATAGCATAGAAAATCGCCACGTTTCAATTTGTGTAACTGAACTTGTTTCATATCACTGGTCATATAAACCTATGTAAACAGGAAAAACGCGGAAGAGTTTGGTCGCATCTAACTACAGCCCCAAAAAATACCATTGGCTATACTGAGCCTAGCTACATTGCTAACAGGAGTGACAGCGCGTCTGACTGCGTCTGACTGACTGGGAGGTCGCGCAAAGCTCGGAGAGGTACGGAGCAGCTCGTCTTAATTCAGATAAGAGCATATTTCATTATGGAAGTACGGTGGACTGTTCCTTGAAGAGAATGTGTGGGAATGACTGTTTAACAGATGTGCCGTCAAATTAAATGTAACTGTCTTCTTTCACCACAGCGGATCATCATGATCGACATATTCGATATAGTATATTTACACTGGATGTCCTTCCTGACACAACCCTCCCTGATCTGTCCAGGCTTGGGACTGGCACTGGCTTGTGCAAACCCACTGGCTGGGTGTTTTACCTCATCTGCATGTCTTCGAACTGTGGGAGGAAACTCACGCAGACACGGAGAGAACATGCAAACTCCACACAGAAAGGCCCCCGTCAGCCATGAGGTTCGAACCTCATGTTTAACATAACCATAAGTGGATAAAAATTAAGTACGATTTGTATTGTTTACTTCACGATGTCTCATTCTGACCATGATAGGAAAGTAATCGACTTTGAGATGGTGACAGTAATGCAGCTTCACATCGGCCACGTCACACCCTCCAGTCACTGGTTGCTTTCTGCTTGGTTTAATTGGTGGTTTAATTGGTGCTGCCTGTAGTGAGTGTAGGTATTTTATTAGGGGTTCAAGTACCTATAGTACTTGTACAGTATATACACTTCTTACCTTCATTCAGGGTCCAAGCACTGAAATTGCTAGAGCCCTGTTTAATTCTTTAATTACTTTAGTCCAACCATTGACATCGACAGCCCTGTACTCATTCTGATTTTTTTTAAAATAAAGTACGAAGTACTTGAGGTACTACCATGATTGCTTGTTTTCTCAAGAGGACCAAGCCCACAAGTTGCAGGAACCACAGAGAGTCTGTACATCATCTGATTAGAGGTCATAACTCATAGGGGGTAGTACCCATTAGTGGTCTTGCCACTGTGTTTATTTCTAGGTGATGTTTTGTGAACTCACTGTAAGACACTGTGGATTTGACTTGTTTTTTTATCCATAAATTCATACAGTGTGAGTAGTATTAAGTAGTTATCTAGTTTATCTTCAAAAGCTGATCTCTTTGCAGAACTGTTGGTCCATTTATTTTATTCGCTTCAAGCATACAAATTGACTTACAATCAGACTGATTAATGTTTTCAAATGGGACCTGAAATAAATCGTTCATCGCTCATCATGTACATGTACAAAAAGGGATCTGAAACTTTTAACTCCTCTGTTGTGGAAAGTGCATATGGCAACGTGATCATGCAAGCCAACCCATGCAGCCATCCATCTCCAGAAAGCGACAGGAGAACCGAGAAGGAACCACAACTGGAGCACAGCTCCTGGAGGCCTCAGTGAAGGGGTCTGTACTGCAAAAGAGAGAGTGCATGAGCGGGGGAGGGGAATCCCTGACTCATGAAGTTGGAGTGAGGGAATGAAGGAGAAAAGGAAGGGGGTGTTGGAGAAAGACAGAGAGAGTGGGAGGTAGACAGAGCAGAGGGGGTAGATAATGTCTGCTATAGGCTCAAAGGAAAAAAAAATCCCTCCAACAAACCCTGGAGGAATGCAAGAGGTTCTTGTGGCTTTCATTGTTGTCTGCAGAACATTTTGGACTTCCACTATGAGCCTTATTCAACTTTTTTTTCCATAAAGTTGAACCTGTAATGTGAGTCTGAGGGCCAACTATTAAGTGCACTATAGAAAAGAAGTGTTTCTCAAGGGTTCTTTGGGTAGTCAAGGGTTCCAAGTTTTCTTCCTCGAGTGCTCTCTGACAGGGATACCCTTTATTTTAGTATTAAGGCACAAACAGAAGAACTGTTAATTGTTCTACAGTATTGTGCAAAAGTCTTAGGTACATGTAAAGAAATGCTGTCGACCAAAAATGGCTTAAACAATAATGAAATTAAATGTTTCAACATTAAAAAATACTATAAACAGTAATCAGTAAGGGCGGCACGGTGGTGTAGTGGTTAGCACTGTCGCCTCACAGCAAGAAGGTCTGGGTTCGAGCCCCGTGGCCGGCGAGGGCCTTTCTGTGCGGAGTTTGCATGTTCTCCCCGTGTCTGCGTGGGTTTCCTCCGGGTGCTCCGGTTTCCCCCACAGTCCAAAGACATGCAGGTTAGGTTAACTGGTGACTCTAAATTGAGCGTAGGTGTGAATGTGAGTGTGAATGGTTGTCTGTGTCTATGTGTCAGCCCTGTGATGACCTGGCGACTTGTCCAGGGTGTACCCCGCCTTTCGCCCGTAGTCAGCTGGGATAGGCTCCAGCTCGCCTGCGACCCTGTAGAACAGGATAAAGCGGCTAGAGATAATGAGATGAGATGAGTAATCAGTAAGCCATAATAAATGAAACAAAGTCAATATTTGGTGTGAGATGACCATTTACCTTAAAACAACAACAACAACAACAAAAAAAAAAACAGTCTCAGCTCCAGTGAGTGCAGTTTTATGTGGAAATGATCTGTAGGTTTTCCTGAGCATCTTCCAGAACCAGCCACAGTTCTTCTGGACACTTTGACTGTCACAGTCACTTCTTCATTTTACAACAAAACCCAGCAGCCTTCATTATGTTTTCTTTTTTCATCTGAAAAGTGCGCTCTTATGGAATATGCTGCTCAGATACAAACATTATTTTCTGTAACATTTAATTTTGTGCTGAAAAAAAAAACCCTCCAAACATTTGGAACTCTAAAATGTTTTTGTACTGATTTGATAATGTAGAAATCATAAAATAGAAATGTATAACAAACTTTGTATGGGAAAAAATAGGGTGCTAAGACTTTTGCACAGTACTGTACATCAAACCCTTTTCCTAAGAGTACAGTTGAAATTGTTACCTGGCTTAGCTAGTTGAGTAAGGTCCTAGATGGTCATACTGGCTATTATTACACTCTTAGAAAAATTAAGATTTCCTTATAGAACCCTTGATGGTTCTACAGTGGTGCTTGAAAGTTTGTGAACCCTTTAGAATTTTCTATATTTGTGCATAAATATGACCTAAAACATCATCAGATTTTCACACAAGTCCTAAAAGTAGATAAAGAGAACCCAGTTAAACAAATGAGACAAAAATATTATACTGGGTCATTTATTTATTGAGGAAAATGATCCAATATTACATATCTGTGAGTGGCAAAAGTATGTGAACCTCTAGGATTAGCAGTTAATTTGAAGGTGAAATTAGAGTCAGGTGTTTTCAATCAATGGGATGACAATCAGGTGTGAGTGGGCACCCTGTTTTATTTAAAGAACAGGGATCTATCAAAGTCTGATCTTCACAACACATGCTGGTGGAAGTGTATCATGGCACGAACAAAGGAGATTTCTGAGGACCTCAGAAAAAGTGTTGTTGATGCTCATCAGGCTGGAAAAGGTTACAAAACCATCTCTAAAGAGTTTGGACTCCACCAATCCACAGTCAGACAGATTGTGTACAAATGGAGGAAATTTAAGACCATTGTTACCCTCCCCAGGAGTGGTCGACCAACAAAGATCACTCCAAGAGCAAGGCGTGTAATACTCGGCGAGGTCACAAAGGACCCCAGGGTAACTTCTAAGCAACTGAAGGCCTCTCTCACATTGGCTAATGTTAATGTTCATGAGTCCACCATCAGGAGAACACTGAACAACAATGGTGTGCATGGCAGGGTTGCAAGGAGAAAGCCACTGCTCTCCAAAAAGAACATTGCTGCTCGTCTGCAGTTTGCTAAAGATCATGCGGACAAGCCAGAAGGCTATTGGAAAAATATTTTGTGGACAGATGAGACCAAAATAGAACTTTTTGGTTTAAATGAGAAGCATTATGTTTGGAGAAAGGAAAACACTGCATTCCAGCATAAGAACCTTATCCCATCTGTGAAACATGGTGGTGGTAGTATCATGGTTTGGGCCTGTTTTGCTGCATCTGGGCCAGGACGGCTTGCCATCATTGATGGAACAATGAATTCTGAATTATACCAGCGAATTCTAAAGGAAAATGTCAGGACATCTGTCCATGAACTGAATCTCAAGAGAAGGTGGGTCATGCAGCAAGACAACGACCCTAAGCACACAAGTCATTCTACCAAAGAATGGTTAAAGAAGAACAAAGTTAATGTTTTGGAATGGCCAAGTCAAAGTCCTGACCTTAATCCAATGGAAATGTTGTGGAAGGACCTGAAGCAAGCAGTTCATGTGAGGAAACGCACCAACATCCCAGAGTTGAAGCTGTTCTGTATGGAGGAACGGGCTAAAATTCCTCCAAGCCGGTGTGCAGGACTGATCAACAGTTACCGCAAACGTTTAGTTGCAGTTATTGCTGCACAAGGGGGTCACACCAGATACTGAAAGCATAGGTTCACATACTTTTGCCACTCACAGATATGCAATATTGGATCATTTTCCTCAATAAATAAATGACCAAGTATAATATTTTTGTCTCATTTGTTTAACTGGGTTCTCTTTATCTACTTTTAGGACTTGTGTGAAAATCTGATGATGTTTTAGGTCATGTTTATGCAGAAATATAGAAAATTCTAAAGGGTTCACAAACTTTCAAGCACCACTGCATATTTCACCTTATCCACCTTAAAGTGTAGTTGTAATTGTCATATTGTTTTCGACAATAGTTACCTATAGCTAGCTTTTGTTGAATATCATGGATCATGGATCTCATCTCATTATCTCTAGCCGCTTTATCCTTCTACAGGGTCGCAGGCGAGCTGGATCCTATCCCAGCTGACTACGGGGGAAAGGCGGGGTACACCCTGGACAAGTCGCCAGGTCATCACAGGGCTGACACATAGACACAGACAACCATTCACACTCACATTCACACCTACGGTCAATTTAGAGTCACCAGTTAACCTAACCTGCATGTCTTTGGACTGTGGGGGAAACCGGAGCACCCGGAGGAAACCCACGCGGACACGGGGAGAACATGCAAACTCCACACAGAAAGGCCCTCGCCGGCCCCGGGGATCGAACCCAGGACCTTCTTGCTGTGAGGCGACAGCGCTAACCACTACACCACCGTGCCGCCCCCTGGATCATGGATAATGGTAATATATGTAATATTGTATCATTTATGAGCACACTTTGGGGAGAGGGGGAATGGTTCCTTGAGAATATCTATTGAAGAATCAAAAAGGTTGTTTGTTTCCTTATGATGTTTTACTTGGAAGCCTTTCACTTTGGTTCTGGATCAAACACCTGAAAGTTAATTGCTTAGCTAAATTTTTTCTTCGCAAAAATAAACTAAAAGGTAAGACTATAAATGCAGTCATCTGATAAGAATATCAGGTGATACCAATAGTGGTACCAGTACTAACCTAGCTACAGTGGTGCTTGAACATTTGTGAACCCTTTAGAATTTTCTACATTTTTGCATAAATATGACCTAAAACATCATCAGATTTTCACACAAGTCCTAAAAGTAGATAAAGAGAACCCAGTTAAACAAATGAGACAAAAATATTATACTTGGTCATTTATTTATTGAGGAAAATGATCCAATATTACATATCTGTGAGTGGCAAAAGTATGTGAACCTCTAGGATTAGCAGTTAATTTGAAGGTGAAATTAGAGTCAGGTGTTTTCAATCAATGGGATGACAATCAGGTGTGAGTGGGCACCCTGTTTTATTTAAAGAACACAGATCTATCAAAGTCTGATCTTCACAACACGTGTTTGTGGAAGTGTATCATGGCATGAACAAAGGAGATTTCTGAGGACCTCAGAAAAAGCGTTGTTGATGCTCATCAGACTGGAAAAGGTTACAAAACCATCTCTAAAGAGTTTGGACTCCACCAATCCACAGTCAGACAGATTGCGTATAAATGGAGGAAATTCAAGACCATTGTTACCCTCCCCAGGAGTGGTCGACCAACAAAGATCACTCCAAGAGCAAGGCGTGTAATAGTCAGCGAGGTCACAAAGGACCCCAGGGTAACTTCTAAGCAACTGAAGGCCTCTCTCACATTGGCTAATGTTAATGTTCATGAGTCCACCATCAGGAGAACACTGAACAACAATGGTGTGCATGGCAGGGTTGCAAGGAGAAAGCCACTGCTCTCCAAAAAGAACATTGCTGCTCATCTGCAGTTTGCTAAAGATCACGTGGACAAGCCAGAAGGCTGTTGGGAAAATGTTTTGTGGATGGATAAGACTAAAATAGAACTTTTTGGTTTAAATGAGAAGTGTTATGTTTGGAGAAAGGAAAACACTGCATTCCAGCATACAAACCTTATCCCATCTGTGAAACATGGTGGTGGTAGTATCATGGTTTGGGCCTGTTTTGCTGCATCTGGGCCAGGACGACTTGCCATCATTGATGGAACAATGAATTCTGAATTATACCAGCGAATTCTAAGGGAAAATGTCAGGACATCTGTCCATGAACTGAATCTTAAGAGAAGGTGGGTCATGCAGCAAGACAACGACCCTAAGCACACAAGTTGTTCTACCAAAGAATGGTTAAAGAAGAATAAAGTTAATGTTTTGGAATGGCCAAGTCAAAGTCCTGACCTTAATCCAATGGAAATGTTGTGGAAGGACCTGAAGCGAGCAGTTCATACGAGGAAACCCACCAACATCCCAGAGTTGAAGCTGTTCTGTACGGAGGAACGGGCTAAAATTCCTCCAAGCCAGTGTGCAGGACTGATCAACAGTTACCGCAAACGTTTAGTTGCAGTTATTGCTGCACAAGGGGGTCACACCAGATACTGAAAGCAAAGGTTCACATACTTTTGCCACTCACAAATATGTAATATTGGATCATTTTCCTCAATAAATAAATGACCAAGTATAATATTTTTGTCTCATTTGTTTAACTGGGTTCTCTTTATCTACTTTTAGGACTTGTGTGAAAATCTGATGTTGTTTTAGGTCATATTTATGCAGAAATATAGAAAATTCTAAAGGGTTCACAAACTTTCAAGCACCACTGTATATTCATCGCCAGCTAGATAACAGCAGTTAGCTTGGGACTTACTTAGCTACTTGAGTTCGTTGCTGACTACTGAAAAAATTTCAGTCCTCAAATTGCTTGGGTGTAATATGAGTTCTTTAAAATTGACCCACAACAACTAAAGATGAAATATGTAAATAATATTGGCTGGCGTTGAGTGGTATATCAGATATATTCCATTCACCTAGCATGATATTGAATGAGTCAAAGACAAGTAGCTGAATGGAATATATCTGATAGACCACAAAAAAAAGCCAGCCAATATTATTATTATTATCCATACACATTCCTTTCGGGTGTTCAACACATCTTTCTCTTTCAAAATTCTCTCAAAATCTTCTGTATTTAATGAAGCAAACCTGGCAGCCATGCTTGTTGACAAATTGTCACAGTCACTCGCTAGCGCGGAAGTTTTACGTCTCTGGCATGTGATGTCATGTTGTCTTGACAACCATGCAATACCGTAAACCATATTCAACGCTCATTCTCCATTGGGTAGAGTGATGTAATACATGTAGGATAAGCGATATGCTAACAATATTGCATGCTATCAAACCAAATGAATGAAACCTGCTCAAAGGGAATAGAACACGTTTTTATTCCATCGAAAACATGTCCTGTATGGATAATAATATCTGATACAGTGTATAAACCCTTAGTACATTTTACAACATTTGGCTTTTCAAATGAAGCTTGCATACTGCCTGAATTTTATGGGCTAAAGTGCTAATTGTGAGGTTAGAATTGCTACAAATCCATCTACTCTTTCTTAGCACTACTTTATATGCACCTATACAGTGGATATAAAATGTTTACACACCCCTTTGAAAATTGTTCTTCATGTTCAGCTGTCTAAAAAATTCCGACATGTTTTGTTTCAAAGTAGTTTGATCTTTGGATCCATGATTCCCTCTATTTTGACTCAAGTCCCCATCCCATCTGAAGAGAAGCAGCTCCACACTGTGATGCTGCCATCACCATGCTTGGTGTGTAGTGGTTAGCACGGTCGCCTCACTGCAAGAAGGTTCCGGGTTTGAACCCAGCGGCTGGCGAGGGCCTTTCTGTGTGGAGTTTGCATGTTCTCCCCATGTCTGCATGGGTTTCCTCCGGGTGCTCCGGTTTCCCCCACAATCTAAAGACATGCAGTTAGGTTGACGTGGGGCGGCCTTGGGCTGAGGTGCCCTTGAGCAAGGTACCGAACCCCTGACTGCTCCCCGGGCGCTCTGGTGTGGCTGCCCACTGCTCTGGGTGTGTGTGTGTGTTCACTGCTTCAGATGGGTTAAATGCAGAGGATGAATTTCACTGTGCTTGAAGTGTGCATGTGACGAATAAAGGTTTCTTCTTCTTCTTTTTCTTCTTCAGCACAGACATGGTGTTCTTTATGTGATAACCTGTCTTGGTTTCATACCAAACATACCTTTTACAACCCTGATTCCAAAAAAGTTGGGACAAATTACAAATTGTAAATAAAAACGGAATGCAATAATTTACAAATCTCAGAAACTGATATTGTATTCACAATAGAACATAGACAACATATCAAATGTCGAAAGTGAGACATTTTGAAATTTCATGCCAAATATTGGCTCATTTGAAATTTCATTAGTTCATTCATTAGTGCGTGTGGCATGGGCAGCTTACGCATCTGGAAAGACACCATCAATGCTGAAAGGTATATCCAGGTTCTAGAGCAACATATGCTCCCATCCAGACGACGTCTCTTTCAGGGAAGACCTTGCATTTTCCAACATGACAATGCCAAACCACATACTGCATCAATTACAGCATCATGGCTGCGTAGAAGAAGGGTCCGGGTACTGAACTGGCCAGCCTGCAGTCCAGATCTTTCACCCATAGAAAACATTTGGCGCATCATAAAACAGAAGATACGACAAAAAAGACCTAAGACAGTTGAGCAACTAGAATCCTACATTAGACAAGAATGGGTTAACATTCCTATCCCTAAACTTGAGCAACTTGTCTCCTCAGTCCCCAGACGTTTACAGACTGTTGTAAAGAGAAAAGGGGATGTCTCACAGTGGGAAACATGGCCTTGTCCCAACTTTTTTGAGATGTGTTGTTGTCATGAAATTTAAAATCACCTAATTTTTCTCTTTAAATGATACATTTTCTCAGTTTAAACATTTGATATGTCATCTATGTTCTATTCTGAATAAAATATGGAATTTTGAAACTTCCACATCATTGCATTCCATTTTATTTACAATTTGTACTTTGTCCCAACTTTTTTGGAATCGGGGTTGTAGAATTCTGCTCAAAAAGTTCTACCTTGGTCTAATCAGACTGGAAAACATCAGAGAGAGATGACGGATTGTTGTCACATGCAGGGAGAGTCCAGAACGTTCTCAATATTCCTGCAGCTCCTTTAATGTTGTCCTTCTTCTTGTCCTGTTGTCAATTTAGGAGGGACGTCGTGCTCTTGGTAATGTCACCGTGGCTCTCCATTTTATCAGCTTGTTGATGATGGCCTTCACGGTGTTCCACTGTATATCCAATATTTTGATACCTTTGGACAGTGAGATCCTGTACATGCTTTTTCAACTCTTTGGCTTCAGCAGTTGGATGAAACCAAGAAGGTGACAAGAAATAGATTTTTCCATTGATAACAATTAAAAAAAAAAGGTCTGTGATTTCTAATAATGATATTATCGACTGATACTGGCTCCTTGGAAAAAAAAGACAAACCTGCCTTCATTCAAATAGAAATGCATTAAAATATTGTGCATAGTACAAAAATAGCCACGTGGGCCTAAAAGTACATAAAATATTTTAAATTATATTCACAACATAACTACTTTAATTACGTCTGTGTACATACAATAACTATTCATCTAAAAATATACACATTTATTAGTTAAGTGTTTTCAAGGTATAGCCAAATTAATTATAAAATTTTAATCCATCTTCATCACTCAAATATATCATGTATGCAATGTTAATACAGTATAACTACAAAATACTTCAGGATACTTTTCATTTATTGATATAAAGTCTGTGCAAAAAAAATTCAGGGATCCTCCAGCGGATTGATTCTCAAACTTATTTTCAGTAAAAGTAGTTACAGAATTCAAATATCAAACTTTCATTTTCAGACCAAATAGTGTTTGAGAGAAATGAATTTTCTTTAAAATGCCGATGGGCTTGACGTATATGATGACGTCAGGTAGTGGTCACTTGGAGCGACTCAGCTGTTTATATTCTCTATTTACATTGTAATTTTGCTAGTTTTACAAGTATTTTAGAGAATTTATCAGTTTTTATGCCCCGCTGGCCGAAAGGCCCAAAGGGGGATTATGTCGTGGCGATGTCCGTCCGTCTGTCTCAGGAAGGGTGCTCGCCTTCTGAAATCAACTCCTTTCACAATTTTTCAAGGGATTTCACAAAACTTGGCAGGATTCTTTGTTATATGTCGGTACTGTGCATATTGTAATTTGGTTAAATTCGGTCACATTTTACCCGAGTTACAGCCCTTGAGTAACAAAATTATACTTTGACAATTTCATGAGAGTGTGTTTTCCTTTTGAAATCAACTCCTCTCACAATTTGTGGAGGAATTTCATCAAACTTGGTAAAAGGCATTGTTATACGCCATTAGTACAACCCCGATTCCAAAAAAGTTGGGACAAAGTACAAATTGTAAATAAAAACGGAATGCAATAATTTACAAATCTCAGAAACTGATATTGTATTCACAATAGAACATAGACAACATATCAAATGTCAAAAGTGAGACATTTTGAAATTTCATGCCAAATATTGGCTCATTTGAAATTTCATGACAGCAACACATCTCAAAAAAGTTGGGACAGGGGCAATAAGAGGCTGGAAAAGTTAAAGGTACAAAAAAGGAACAGCTGGAGGACCAAATTGCAACTCATTAGGTCAATTGGCAATAGGTCATTAACATGACTGGGTATAAAAAGAGCATCTTGGAGTGGCAGCGGCTCTCAGAAGTAAAGATGGGAAGAGGATCACCAATCCCCCTAATTCTGCGCCGACAAATAGTGGAGCAATATCAGAAAGGAGTTCGACAGTGTAAAATTGCAGAGAGTTTGAACATATCATCATCTACAGTGCATAATATCATCAAAAGATTCAGAGAATCTGGAAGAATCTCTGTGTGTAAGGGTCAAGGCCGGAAAACCATACTGGGTGCCCGTGATCTTCGGGCCCTTAGACGGCACTGCATCACATACAGGCATGCTTCTGTATTGGAAATCACAAAATGGGCTCAGGAATATTTCCAGAGAACATTATCTGTGAACACAATTCACCGTGCCATCCGCCGTTGCCAGCTAAAACTCTATAGTTCAAAGAAGAAGCCGTATCTAAACACGATCCAGAAGCGCAGACGTCTTCTCTGGGCCAAGGCTCATTTAAAATGGACTGTGGCAAAGTGGAAAACTGTTCTGTGGTCAGACGAATCAAAATTTGAAGTTCTTTATGGAAATTAGGGACGCCGTGTCATTCGGACTAAAGAGGAGAAGGACGACCCAAGTTGTTATCAGTGCTCAGTTCAGAAGCCTGCATCTCTGATGGTATGGAGTTGCATTAGTGCGTGTGGCATGGGCAGCTTACACATCTGGAAAGACACCATCAATGCTGAAAGGTATATCCAGGTTCTAGAGCAACATATGCTCCCATCCAGACGACGTCTCTTTCAGGGAAGACCTTGCATTTTCCAACATGACAATGCCAAACCACATACTGCATCAATTACAGCATCATGGCTGCGTAGAAGAAGGGTCCGGGTACTGAACTGGCCAGCCTGCAGTCCAGATCTTTCACCCATAGAAAACATTTGGCGCATCATAAAACGGAAGATACGACAAAAAAGACCTAAGACAGTTGAGCAACTAGAATCCTACATTAGACAAGAATGGGTTAACATTCCTATCCCTAAACTTGAGCAACTTGTCTCCTCAGTCCCCAGACGTTTACAGACTGTTGTAAAGAGAAAAGGGGATGTCTCACAGTGGGAAACATGGCCTTGTCCCAACTTTTTTGAGATGTGTTGTTGTCATGAAATTTAAAATCACCTAATTTTTCTCTTTAAATGATACATTTTCTCAGTTTAAACATTTGATATGTCATCTATGTTCTATTCTGAATAAAATATGGAATTTTGAAACTTCCACATCATTGCATTCCGTTTTTATTTACAATTTGTACTTTGTCCCAACTTTTTTGGAATCGGGGTTGTACACATATTGTTATTTTGTTCAATTCGCTCGCATTTTACCAGAGTTATGGCCCTTGATTAACAACCTTGTACTTTCACAATTTCATGAAGGTGTGTTTTCCTTCTGACATCAACTCCTCTCACAATTTTTGGATGAATTTCTTGAAGCTTGGTAAAAGGCCTTGTTATATGACGGTAATACGCAGATTGCGATTTAATTTCGTTTGCGAAAATTTTACCAAAGTTTTGACCCTTGATTAAATTACTTGTACTTTGACAATTTCATGAGGGTGTACGTTCTTCTGAAATCAACTCCTCTCACAATTTGTGGAGGAATTTCACCAAACTTGTCAAAAGGCTTTGTTATATGACAGTTATACGCAAATTGAAATTTCATTTAATTTGGACAAATTTTACCAGAGTTATGCCTTTGATTATTAACAAACTTGTTCTTTGCCATTTTCATTAAGGTGTGCTTGCTTTCTGAAATCAACTTCCCTCACAATTTTTGGAGGAATTTTGATGTAATTTGGCAAAAAGTTTTTTTTATCCCTAGCTGGCCGAAAGGCCCGAAGGGGCATTATGTCGTGGCGATGTCCATCCGTCCGTCCGTCCATCCCGGGAAGGGTACTCACCTTCTGAAATCCACTCCTCTCACAGTTTTTGGAGGAATTTCACAAAACTTGAGAAGATTCTTTGTTATATGTCAGTAATACACATTATTTCAATTTCGTTCAATTCAGTCGCATTTTACCAGAGTTATGGCCCTTGATTACCAAACTTGTACTTTGACAATTTCATGAGAGTGTATTCAGTCAAGTCAAGTCAAGTTTATTTGTATAGCGCTTTTAACAATAAACATTGTCGCAAAGCAGCTTTACAGAATTTGAACAACTTAAAACATGAGCTAATTTTATCCCTAATCTATCCCCAATGAGCAAGCCTGTGGCGACGGTAGCAAGGAAAAACTCCCTCAGACGACATGAGGAAGAAACCTCGAGAGGACCCAGACTCAAAAGGGAACCCATCCTCATTTGGGCAACAACAGACAACATGACTATAACATTAACAGTTTTAACATGAAGACAGTTTCGTTGATTGTTATAACTCTTCACTGATGGAAACTTGAGTGCAAAACTGTTCATAACAACTGCAGTCCTAAAGTTAGCAAGTCAACTGTAGTCCTCAGCCATAAAACATTACTGTGTCCAGAGCGTCTTCCAAGTGTGACTTTCAACTGTCCATATGGGGCCGTCCTCCACAGGAGCGATGTGATGAGACTCCAACCAGACACAGGGCACCAGGATGGATCAGGCAGGTCCGAGGAGCAGAAGAGGTTCAGCATCTCAATCCCAGGACCGGCATGTAACTCAGAGAGACAGATTTTGGGGGGGGGAGAGAAAACACAGGTGGTTAGGTATGCCCAATATCACCTGAATAAGTAGGAACAGTATACATATTGCACTGAGTACAAGCAGGGACTCCGGCAACTAACTATGAGAGCATAACTAAAAGGGGAGAGCCAGAAGGTAACACAGGCATGAGGGGCCCCGGGACATAAAGCAGCAGCCACTACACCGTCAACAAACTCGAGTGAGCAAGCGAGTGGGGACTGGCAGCATCCATACATCCCAGTTTACCAAAACACTCTGTCTGAGGATCCTCCAGATCTACACCTTTACCTCATAAACACCATTAACACAAGGCTTGACTAAACAGATCTGTTTTCAGCCGAGACTTAAACACTGAGACTGTGTCTGATTCCCGAACATTACTTGGAAGGCTGTTCCATAACTGTGGGGCTTTGTAAGAAAAGGCTCCGCCCCCTGATGTAGCCTTCACTATACGAGGTACCAGCAGATAGCCTGCACCTTTTGATCTAAGTAGGCGTGGCGGGTCATAGAGGACCACAAGTTCGCTCAGGTACTGTGGTGCGAGACCATTTAGTGCTTTAAAGGTCAATAGTAGTATTTTATAATCAATACGAAATTTGATTGGGAGCCAATGCAGTGTGGATAAGACAGGCGTGATGTGGTCATATTTTCTAATTCTAGTAAGGACTCTTGCTGCTGCATTTTGAACTAACTGGAGCTTGTTTATGCACTTATTGGAACATCCAGACAGTAAGGCATTACAGTAATCCAACCTGGAGGTAACGAAAGCATGAACTAGTTTTTCCGCGTCATGTAGTGACATTAAATTTCTTATCTTTGCAATATTTCTGAGATGAAAGAAAGCTATCCGGGAAATGTTATCAATGTGAGTTTCGAATGAAAGACTGGGGTCAATAATCACCCCGAGGTCTTTTACTGCTGCACGTGAAGAAACAGAAAGGCCATCCAGAGTTACTGTGTAATCAGAAAACTTACTTCTAGCTGCATGTGGTCCGAGTACAAGTACTTCAGTCTTGTCAGAGTTAAGCAGAAGGAAATTAATAAGCATCCAGTGTCTAATGTCCTTTACACATTCCTCAATTCTATAAAGGTGGTGTCTCTCATCAGGTTTTGCAGAAACATGCAACTGTGTGTCATCAGCATAACAGTGGAAATTAATACCGTGTTTACAAATAATATCACCCAGAGGTAACATATATAGAGAAAAAAAGCAGTGGACCCAAGACAGAACCTTGTGGAACACCAAACTTTACCTCAGTACGTCTAGAAATATCACCATTTACACCAACATACTGATGACGATCCGTTAAATAAGAGCTGAGCCAGGAGACGGCCGTTCCCTTAACTCCCACAACATTTTCTAGTCTATCCAGAAGAATGGAATGATCAATAGTATCAAACGCTGCACTAAGGTCAAGCAACACAAGCAGCAAGACACAGCCCTGATCAGACGCCAACAGTAGGTCGTTTACTACTTTAACCAGAGCTGTCTCTGTGCTATGATGAGGTCTAAATCCTGACTGATACATTTCATGGATGTTATTCCTATGTAAATATGAGCATAACTGCTGTGCCACAGCTTTTTCAAGGATCTTGGAGATAAAGGGGAGGTTTGATATTGGCCTATATAGGGATCAAGGTCAGGTTTTTTAATCAGGGGTTTGATAACTGCTAGTTTAAAGGATTTGGGTACATCGCCAATCCTAAGAGAAGAATTTATTTTTAGAAGCGGTTCAGTTACTTCAGGTATTATCTGTTTGAATAGACGTGTAGGTAAGGGATCTAGTCCGCAAGTTGATGATTTTGATGCTGAGATTAATGAAAGTAATTCAGTTTCTCTAAGGGGAGTAAAACATTCTAATTTCTGATCTGATGCAGTTATATTGTTAACTACAGGGTCACTTTCATTGTCTGACCTTAAATTAGTAGTTTGAATTTTTTGTAGGATATTTTCAATTTTGTCATTAAAAAAAATTCATGAAGTCGTTACTATTATATACTGCAGGTGTGCATGTGTCTATAGTGGACTTATTCCTGGTTAATTTTGCTACAGTATTAAATAGGAATCTAGGATTATTTTTGTTATCTTCTATTAGGGAGGAGAGATATGTTGATCTCGCAGCACTAAGAGCTTTTCTATACTTCAGGAAGCTCTCCTTCCACGCTAATTTGAACACTACCAATTTTGTTTGATGCCATTTACGTTCCAATTTTCGAGTGGTCTGTTTTAAAGTGAGAGTGTCATCATTATACCAGGGTGCTAATTTTTTCTCTCTGATCATTTTCCTTTTAAGAGGAGCTACATTATCTAAAGTATGGTGGAGCGTTGACTCTAAGCATTCAGTTGCCTGATCAAGTTCTGCAGGGGCTGACAGTGACCCAATCAAAGTTGATAACTCTGGGAGATCATTTATAAAGCTCTGTGCAGTAGTTGACATGAATGTACGTTTAATACAGTACGTTTACGACCTATGCGACTTACGACCAATCGACTTTACGACCGTCTGGTTATGACTGGCACGTGCTTCCCAGCTGAGCTAGCTGAGCATACAACAGTTTCCGCCTCAGCTCCAGGCACATGCGCAGTCTCTCTCTCGCGCCCTCGCGCACTCCGTCATATAGTTTCCGCCCCAGCTCCTGGTTTATGAAACGAGCAAATCCTCCCGCCAGCCCGAGCGCTACAACAGCTGATGATGACGTAGACGACCCACAGCCAAGCACCAGTGATGCCAACGGTCACTAAATTTTGTATTTTGCTATGTTTTACATTTGTATTTTGGTATGTTTCAAACTAAAATGTTTTCTATTTTTCACACCTGTATTTCGTATTTTTTGTTTTGCACATATTAAACGAATTGTACTGTACGCAGTGTAGTATACAGTGTTTGACTTCAACCAAATAATAAGCCAAGGTAATGAAATAAGAAAATGTTGATAAAATAAGACTTTAAGATGATTACAATATTATTACACATCACAATATACTTACGTTCATTTAACATAGGCTGACTTACGACCAGATCGGTTTACGACCGGTCAGTCGTAACCAAACGCAGTCGTAAGTCGACGACTACCTGTATTTTGAATGAGATGAGATAATGATCTGAGATAACTTCAGACTGTGGAAGTGTGACTATATTTTCTATGTTTAACCCGAATGTTAGTATTAGATCGAGGGTGTGGCCACCATTATGAGTCGGTCCTATGACATTCTGATTAATCCCTACTGAATCTAAAATGGACACAAACGCTGTTTTCAAAGGGTCTTCTGGGTTATCGAAGTGAATATTAAAATCTCTGACAACTAAATCTTTGTCTAAGGAAATAACCAGATCTGAGATAAAATTTGCAAATTCAGAAAGAAACTCAGAATATGGCCCCGGGGGCCTGTAAATAATAAGTAACGGAATTAACTGGGTAGACTTATTTTTTGAGGCTACATACATTATATTAGTATGAAGAACTATAAAATGTATTAAATTTCTAACCAGGTTTTTGTGTTACACCTAGATAATCATTATAAATAACCGCGACGCCTCCTCCTCTGCCAGTTAGACGAGGCTGGTGTATATAACTGTATCCAGGAGGACTCGCTTCATTTAATGCTATATATTCATTTGGCTTAATCTATGTTTCAGTTAAACACAGTACATTAAACTCCTGATCAGTAATGAGTTCATTAACAATTAGCGCTTTAGATGTAAGAGATCTAATATTTAATAGCCCCACCTTTAGATCAAAGGTGCTGGCAGCAGCTGTACAGTCAGTATGATCTAATTTTATATTGATTAGGTTACTGGAACAAACTCTGAGTATTTCTACCTTTTTGTTGAGCTCGGGGAACAGACACAGTCTCGATGTAGTGGACCCTGAGTGACGACTCTGTGCAGCTAGCACACAGTCGGTTTAGCCTGTTTGTCTGCTCCCTGGCCTTGGCTCTGGATTGTCAGAAATTAACTAGGCCTGTTCTGAGACTATGACCTATGCTGCAAGAAATGAGAGCAGCACCTTCCCAAGTGGGATGGATACCGTCCCTCCCTAACAGGCCAGCAGTGCCCTTAAAATTAGCCCAATTATATATAAAGCCCACACTGTTTTCAGAGCACCACCTGGACAACCAGCAGTTCAGCGACCATAACCTGCTGTAAGCTACATCGCCACGCTGCATTGGGATGGGGCCAGAGCATAGATATAGTTGCCACCGGGGTATATTGTGTGCTCAGGGCACTCTTGTTAAATAAATATGCCTCATTGTGTAGCATATACGTATGGGCACTGTGTGAGACGGCTGCCTCTACAGTAGCTCTGTAGTTTTTAGCTCTTTAAACCTCTTTTTTCCACCTTTTTTTACTTTTTTGCTCTTCTTACGAAGACATAGTGTGTTTAACTATATAACATGGATATATAACTTTAACACACAACCAGGAGCCAGTTTTCTCACTTATTCAAGAGAGGAGCTGCTGGCCCTGAAAACAATGGGACGAGCCAGGATACAACACCCCATCCTGGCGAAGTTGAGGAGGAAACCCAGGGACTGCAAGGCTGGAGCTAAGCTAAAGGCTAGGCTAGCGGACAACCGGCGGCGCTACAAACCATCCATTCCCTCCGTTATCATGGGGAATGTGAACTCGCTGCCGAATAAAGTCGATGAGCTTTCCGCTCTGAACAACCAGCGGATTTACTGAGAGAGCAGCTTATTTATCTTTACGGAGACATGGCTCACACACCTTGTACCGGATGCTAACGTGGACCTGCGGGGATTCACTGCTGTGAGAGCTGACAGAGACACTAACACATGCGGGAAAAGCAAAGGTGGGGGACTCATCATTTATGTCAACAATCGCTGGTGTAACCCGGGACATATCTCCGTAAAGACAGTTTTATTTTGCCCAGACTTGGAGCTGCTAGCCGTTAGCCTGCTGCCATATTATCTGCCGAGGGAGTTCAGTCACGTGATCACCATCTGATTTTACATCCCTCCGAAGGCAGACGCAGCCACTGCATGTGAGAGGATTCACTCTGTCACAGCAAGGCTGCAGACACAGCACCCTGAGGCATTTATCATCATTTCTGGGGACTTTAATCACACTACTTTGGACTCTATTTTGGTTGCTTTTTACCAGGCTGTGGATTGTCCAACAAGGAACAACAGGACAATTGACTTGCTGTATGCTAATGTGAGAGATGCATACAGAGCCACACCCCTCCCCCCACTAGGGAAGTCTGACCACAACCTGGTTCTTCTCCAGCCGAAGTACACCCCCCTGGTCCAAAGGCAGCCTGCAACAACTAGCTCCATCAGGAGGTGGTCCCCTGAAATGGAAGATGCCCTCAGAGACTGTTATGACATCACGGACTGGGATGTGCTGCTTAGCCCACACTGTGAGGACATAGAGGGGCTGACACACTGTCTGACGGATTACCTCAACTTCTGTGCAGATGTAGTCTCCCCCACTAAGACTGTATGGTGTTACCCTAATAACAAGCCATGGGTAACACAGGAAGTCAAAGCTGTCCTCAACAGGAAGAAGGCCGCCTTCAGGAGCAGGGATAGACCCTTCCCACTGACGTCACTGGAAACCGGAAGTAAACAGACCCTGCGCCATATTGGAAGACCAACAAACTCGTGATCAGGGGGAAATAACAGCAGTGCGCGGAATTTAAACCCACGAGGCACTTGATTCATCATAAACCTACAATGGTAAACTTTTGTGCTGTGTTAGGGTTCTAACAAAGCTGATGGGAAAGGTGAAAAGAAGTCGTTCTTCAGAATACCAGCTGTGATTGAGACACAAGGGGAGCAAACTAAGGAGCTTTCTGCCAGGAGACAGAGAATAAGTGTGTTACTGAGTGTCTGTGAGCAAAGGAGAGCCTGAACGTTGCAACCTCCCTATTGGCTGTTTATTGGCTGTTTGTAAAAATGTATCAATTGTTGCCCTTCATCGTGGACTCGAGAGACAAGACCTGATGAGTTAGTTCGTTGGTAGCAGAACAAAATGTCTGGACACAAATCGGGCTTTCAGAAAAGGAAAGAAAATAAACGCAGGGTCGAAAATACAAAAAAGGAGGCAGAAAATGCAAAACGAGTTTTAAGGTAGGACAAATGGTTACTTTTCTGAGGCAGCCCGCCGTGGCTGCAGGCTTTCAGTTGTGTCATTGAATGGTTACTTTTCTGAGGCAGCCCGCCGTGGCTGCCTGCAGGCTTATTTATTTAATTTTAGTTAAAATAGTTGATCTAAAATGTTTATAGTTATAGTTATGTGATGGTTGTCCTCAGTGTTCGAACTATGCCGATATTTTCGGGGGGTCCCTTTTTTTCCCTGGGGGGTGCTTGTGCTTGTCTCGGAGCGCGGATCTCCAAACATATGAGAAGCCTATCTTACGCACATATCACGCGGACTCCACACCTCCACACACGCATCGCGTCTGAAGTCATAACTCATCAGGGGAAATCGTGTCCGCATTGGCATGTTCAAAAAACAACCTCGCGTCAACAATGATACCCCACGCAAGAAAAAAAAACAGTCAGGCTACTCAACAACCAACCTGGCAGCAGCAGTCGTTGTCATATCAGTTTATTTTATCTTTGATGTAAACACAACACTTCGGATATGCAAATGCTTCCCGTTACACACGATTGCTATGTCAATAAACATCATTTTGCCAATATTTTAGAGACCCCCCAACATTTCCCAAATCATGTTTTCAAGGGATCTCATGTCTGTTTCAGGGGATCTTGGATCCCCCGAGTACCCCCGTAGTTCGAACACTGGTTGTCCTGATTTAGACTGGTGTGGGGTTTTTTTTTTGGGGGGGGGGGGGTTGCGCGATGTTGCACCCGGGTCCAGATTAGGGCAGAACCGGCCCTGGCTACATTTCAGGTGTAGTTTGTTTTATGTATGTATGTACTTGCATAGATGTGTACTTGGTCTTCCAATATGGCGACTACCGAAATCTCGCGGCGCGATGACGTCATGCGGGAAGGGTCTATAGGGAGGCGATGAAAGCAGCACAGCAGGAGGTGAAAGGCTGCATGAGGGAAGCTAAGGACAGCTACAGGAGAAAGGTGGAGCAGAAGCTGAAGGAGAACAGAATGAGGGAGGTCCGGGAAGGTGTGAAAACCATCACAGGCCACAATACAAAGACCAGAGTCGTTGAGGGGACAGTGGAGAGGGCGAACAAGTTGAATGACTTCTTCAATCGGTTCAACCAGCCCACGTCCCCCCCACCCTCTCCCTCACTGCAGCCATCTCTCCGTCTTCCCTCAACACACCTCCCCCCAGTCATCACAGCAGCCTCCTCCTCCCCCTCCTCCCCCACCTCAACACAGACTCCTCTATGCATTACTGCAGACCAGGTCAGAGGTCAACTGAGGAAGCTTCACCCCAGGAAAGCAGCAGGCTCGGACAAGGTGTGTCCATGACTACTGAAGACCTGCGCTGCTGAACTGGGTGAACCACTCCAATGCCTCTTCAACCTCAGCCTGCAGCTGGGGAGAGTGCCAACCCTCTGGAAGACATCATGTATCGTTCCAGTTCCCAAAAGAATCGGCCCAGCGAGCTGAACGACTTTCGACCGGTGGCGCTTACTTCACATCTGATGAAGACGTTGGAGTGGCTCTTCCTCAGCCTCCTCAGACCCCAGGTACAACATGCCCAGGACTGTCTGCAGTTTGCGTACCGGGCAGGTGTTGGTGTGGAAGATGCCATCCTCTACCTGCTACACCGAGCCCACTCGCATCTGGATAAGGGAAATGGCACAGTGAGGATCCTCTTCTTGGACTTCTCGAGTGCCTTCAACACCATCCAGCCCCTACTGCTTCAGAACAAACTGAACAGGATGCAAGTGGACCCCTGCCTGGTCACCTGGATCTCCAGCTACCTCACTGACAGGCCGCAGTACATCAGGCTGAAGGACATCACATCTGACACTATAATTAGCAGCACTGGAGCACCCCAGCGCATGGTGCTGGCCCCTCTTCTCTTCACCCTGAACACCGCGGACTTCTGCTACAACTCGGAGCTGTGTCACATTCAGAAGTTTGCCGATGACACAGCCATCGTTGGGTGTATCAGTGACAACAGAGAGGAGGAGTATAGGAGCCTGGTGAGGGACTTTGCTGTGTGGTGCAACAGGAACCATCTGCAGCTCAACACCTCGAAGACCAAGGAGCTGGTCATTGACTTTGGGAGGTCCAGACCAAGGTCATGACCAGTTCTGATCGAGGGAGTCGAGGTGGAGGCTGTGGATTCCTACAAGTACCTCGGGCTGTGGCTGGACAGCAAGCTGGACTGGACTTGTAACACCAACCACCTATACAGGAAGGGACAGAGCAGGCTATACTTCCTTAGGAGGCTGCGGTCCTTTAACATCTGCAGGAAACTCCTGTGGATGTTCTATCAGTCTGTGGTCGCCAGTGTCCTGTTTTACACCGTGGTGTGCTGGGGGGGCAGCACATCCAAGAAGGACACATCCAGGCTGGACAAACTGATCAGGCGGGCCGGCTCTGTGGTTGGCATGAAGCTGGACTCTCTGGTGACGGTGGCAGAGAAGAGGTCTATGGACAAACTATTGAACATCATGGACGATGCCAGTCACCCTCTGCACACCGTCATCAGCAACCAGAGGAGCCTGTTCAGTGACAGAATGCTCCTTCCCAAGTGCAGGACGAACAGACTCAAAAACTCCTTTGTCCCTCACACCATCAGACTGTACAACTCCTCTCTGGGGGGGAGGAGGGGTAACAGGAGGACAGAGGATGGGAAGGAGCAGTAGCCTAGCCTGACAATAAGCAATACCGGACAATGTGCAATATAATGTGCAATATAAAGTGCAATATCTTTCCTGCTCCCCCCCCCCCACACACACACACACACACTTACCCAAACCCCACTTCTCCCCCCTTTCCCCTTCCTCTCTTCCCCATATCTTATTCTTTTATATTTGTATATGTAAATACTTAATTTATTTTAATTTATCTAGAAGTTTTTCTCTATTTCTTTTCTCTGTTTATCTGTAATGATGCTGCTGGAATCTTAATTTCCCTGAGGGAACCCTCCCAAAGGGATCAATAAAGTTTTATCTAATCTAATCTAATCTAATCTAATCTAATCTAATCTAATCTAATCTAAATGCCACAATGATGCTAAAAAGAAAGCACAAGCTGGAACTAGACTGCACTTCCACAGAGAAAATGCCAAGTGTGCTTGATCAGCTGTGGCAGAGGGTCACCAACAGAAATTGAATCAGATATGAGGCCTTGCACTGCAAAATCTTTTTTCACATGATTTACAGATAGTGTGTATGGTAAAATGTGTGTAGTGTGTGTGGCTGCGTGCTCTTAAATCTTGGTTTAAAATGGTTCAACTTGCAGCGCAACATGACACTTCGTGCTCTCAAATCTCTGCTTTAAACCACACACACTTACTCTTTGTTAATCTACCCAGCACCAGCTGTAGATCATGTAAAAAAAAAGGCTTTAGAGCTTAAAGTGTCATGCGAGAACACTATTTGATCTCCGAAAATGAAAGTTTGATTTTTGTGATGACTTTTACTTAAAATAAATTTGAGAATAAATCTGGAGGAGGACCCCTTTAAGACTAAAAAAAATGATTTGTACATTTGTGCTATTAATTTATGCAAATCACTGAAACTGGCTTTCTTTTTTTCACAATAGCTGAACACCTATTATCAGTTTGACACGCTGTTGCTACTCGGCTCAACTCTGCTTGGGTCAGCTGATTGTTGTGATTTGTGGAGTTGCCAACCGTGGAGTTGCAGTGTGCCCTCTGGTGGACAAACTATGCAATGACAACACTCATAACATGGTTAAAGTGCATATCACAGGTAAATTTAGGAGTAAGATCAATGTAATTCTCCTATTTTATATTAAACTTTGGTAAAATATGTGTCACATTTTGCATTTTGTGCAATTTTTTTACCTTGCGCAATACCAGAAAAATTCAGTTGAAATCAAGCCATTTGAGGTGAATTGGTCCGCCTCTGAAAAAACTTGGCATTTGGATTTCCTGGCAAACATTGATTTTCGTGACATCGCGTGCGGGACGCTTCCTTCTGAATCCTACGTCAGCGCTGGTTTGTTTATGAGAAAACAAACTGATGGTTTTCTGCAAATTTCTTCAACGTTATCATGTAATTATTAAAATGGTTATCAGATGTATCATAGGAGGTGTAGCAACACCAATCTTGATGGGATTAGTACTCATCGTTTTCCAAAAGACCGGACAATGAGAGAGAAATGGAAACGCTTTGTGCGAGGCACCCGGAAAAATTGGCTACATGCTACAGATTACAGCATTATTTGCGGTGCTCACTTCACAAGGCCCGATGACTTTGATAACTATTTGCAGTGGTAAATGGGCTTCGCGAGGCAACTTGATCTGAAAAAAAACGCAGTTCCATCTGTCAGAATGCCCAAAGCAACACCGTCTCCATCTGTGTCAGCGTCACCAAAGGAGCCAGCCGTGTTCGTCTCCCCTGACAGAAGGCGAAGTGTCGCATCCACTGAGGCCCTTGAAGCTGAGGACCAAGCAGAGCCGAGAAAAAGAACAAGAAAATCGGCAATTCACAAGTTGACTGTTGCCAGGGTAAGAAATAATTCTGACATCTCATTATATTCTTCATCCAAAGGTGAAGTAACATTGCGCTCAGGTGACAATTCCATATTTCAATGCAAAATCGCTAGCTGCTAAACTTGGTCTACACAGGCTGTGCACTGAAACCGTGCAAGCTCTCGCAGCCTGCTGGTGCTTCCGCACGTGACGTCACGAATCTGGCTCCAGACTCCCTTGGGATTTTTCCAGATGCGTTTTGTTATTTTATTTTTTTCTGCTGTAGACAGATGGCCTTGTGCAAAATTACCCTTCTGGATGAGTGTGTAAAGGGACATACTTTCCTATAAAAAAAATTAAATTGGTCCAGGATATGCACTTTAAAGGATCTATATTCCTTATTTCCATTTCTTTTTTTCATGGTCATTTATCGGCTGTTACAACTCCCGATACAGATTTATCAGTAATTAGCTCATATCTGCCGATAGTACTGGCACGCCTATTCATCAATTGGGTCTTAATAATGACTTTTGAACATGATGGGTGTGTATACTTTTTTATATCCACTGTATGTACATGTACTGTGTTGTGTTCTCTTCCTGTTCTTGTACCATTTATTTTTAAACGTACGATATAGTTCAGGTTAATCCAGGCTCATACCATTGCCTCTTTTTTAAGGAATAACTATATAGTCGGGTGGCATGGTGGTGTAGTGGTTAGCGCTGTTGCCTCACAGCAAGAAGGTCCGGGTTCGAACCCCGTGGCCGGCAAGGACCTTTCTGTGTGGAATTTGCATGTTCTCCCTGTGTCCGCATAGGTTTCCTCCGGGTGCTCCGGTTTCCCCCACAGTCCAAAGACATGCAGGTTAGGTTAACTGGTGACTCTAAATTGAGCGTAGGTGTGAATGTGAGTGTGAATGGTTGTCTGTGTCTATGTGTTGCCCTGTGATGACCTGGCGACTTGTCCAGGGTGTACCCCGCCTTTCACCCGTAGTCAGCTGGGATAGGCTCCAGCTTGCCTGCGACCCTGTAGAACAGGATAAAGCGGCTACAGATAATGAAATGAGATGAGAACTTTATAGTCAGATAACATTAAATACAACCCTGATTCCAAAAAAGTTGGGACAAAGTACAAATTGTAAATAAAAACGGAATGCAATGATGTGGAAGTTTCAAAATTCCATATTTTATTCAGAATAGAACATAGATGGCATATCAAATGTTTAAACTGAGAAAATGTATCATTTAAAGAGAAAAATTAGGTGATTTTAAATTTCATGACAACAACACATCTCAAAAAAGTTGGGACAAGGCCATGTTTCCCACTGTGAGACATCCCCTTTTCTCTTTACAACAGTCTGTAAATGTCTGGGGACTGAGGAGACAAGTTGCTCAAGTTTAGGGATAGGAATGTTAACCCATTCTTGTCTAATGTAGGATTCTAGTTGCTCAACTGTCTTAGGTCTTTTTTGTCGTATCTTCTGTTTTATGATGCGCCAAATGTTTTCTATGGGTGAAAGATCTGGACTGCAGGCTGGCCAGTTCAGTACCCGGACCCTTCTTCTACACAGCCATGATGCTGTAATTGATGCAGTATGTGGTTTGGCATTGTCATGTTGGAAAATGCAAGGTCTTCCCTGAAAGAGACGTCGTCTGGATGGGAGCATATGTTGCTCTAGAACCTGGATATACCTTTCAGCATTGATGGTGTCTTTCCAGATGTGTAAGCTGCCCATGCCACACGCACTAATGCAACCCCATACCATCAGAGATGCAGGCTTCTGAACTGAGCGCTGATAACAACTTGGGTCGTCCTTCTCCTCTTTAGTCCGAATGACACGGCGTCCCTGATTTCCATAAAGAACTCCAAATTTTGATTCGTCTGACCACAGAACAGTTTTCCACTTTGCCACAGTCCATTTTAAATGAGCCTTGGCCCAGAGAAGACGTCTGCGCTTCTGGATCATGTTTAGATACGGCTTCTTCTTTGAACTATAGAGTTTTAGCTGGCAACGGCGGATGGCACGGTGAATTGTGTTCACAGATAATGTTCTCTGGAAATATTCCTGAGCCCATTTTGTGATTTCCAATACAGAAGCATGCCTGTATGTGATGCAGTGCCGTCTAAGGGCCCGAAGATCACGGGCACCCAGTATGGTTTTCCGGCCTTGACCCTTACGCACAGAGATTCTTCCAGATTCTCTGAATCTTTTGATGATATTATGCACTGTAGATGATGATATGTTCAAACTCTTTGCAATTTCACACTGTCGAACTCCTTTCTGATATTGCTCCACTATTTGTCGGTGCAGAATTAGGGGGATTGGTGATCCTCTTCCCATCTTTACTTCTGAGAGCCGCTGCCACTCCAAGATGCTCTTTTTATACCCAGTCATGTTAATGACCTATTGCCAATTAACCTGAGTTGCAATTTGGTCCTCCAGCTGTTCCTTTTTTGTACCTTTAACTTTTCCAGCCTCTTATTGCCCCTGTCCCAACTTTTTTGAGATGTGTTGCTGTCATGAAATTTCAAATGAGCCAATATTTGGCATGAAATTTCAAAATGTCTCACTTTTGACATTTGATATGTTGTCTATGTTCTATTGTGAATACAATATCAGTTTTTGAGATTTGTAAATTATTGCATTCCGTTTTTATTTACAATTTGTACTTTGTCCCAACTTTTTTGGAATCGGGGTTGTATAATGTGCTAAAATCAGCTGTTCCTCCATTTTGTGTCCATCATATTTTAACAAAGTTGAAGCAGCAGTTCTACTGGTTGATGATGCAAATTCCTTAAAGTTGTTCTCAGCGTGTACGTTTGCTCATGTAACAGATGCACAAATTCCACTGACCTGTCTAATCTCTCAAATAAAACCTCTGACAAAAGATGGACAGCATTTAATAAAAGTGTGTTGTAATTTATCGTGATATCAATATATTGTCTTATGGCTTAGCCACGCCCTCCATGTGACAGTGAAGACGCTTGAAGAAGGAGACATGAACTCTAAAACTTTCGACTTTAGTGAGATCTGAGTGAAGGAAAGTTTCTGGGTTCTTGCGCCTGATGGAAACTCTTCAGTGATTTTGTGTGAGTCAGAAGTGTCTGGGTTGATTTGTGAACAGACAACAGAAGACAAGGCTACGGCGTCTCCACAGGGCCAAAGTTCCCCAGCGTGGACACACAGTGACACAGGTGGGTGATCGGGGGCGGGGGGGTCTTGGCATTCTGGAAATTTCCGTTGTAAGCTTCAGCCTGTTCCAGGAAGGGAGTGGTGTGTGTGTGTGTGTGTGTGTAGGGTTGGGTTTGGGGCTTTGGCTGAGTGCCAGCCCCAGCAGGATGCTCTCTAGTTCACATGGACAAAAGCAGTAATGGCCGGTTTTATGGACGTCCCTGGTGGACACAACGGCTGTGATGTAACTCCTACCTCAAATCTCTCTCTCTCTGATTCTCTTCCTTTCTCTTTGTCGCTTCCTTTGTCTTGTCTTTCTCTTTCTCGTTCTCTTTTCTCTTTTGCATTTTATCCACTCTCTTCCTCCTCTTGTATTCCTATCTTTATTTTTTTCCTCTGCTTTTTTCTCTCAATTATCTTTCTTCCTTTCTTTTCTTCGTTCATCCTCTCTTTTGATGTTTCCCTTCAACTTTTCAGGTTTCTGTTAACCTGTTTCATGTAAATAAAAAGATCTCAAATATCGCAAAAAAGTTTATTCTTTCACATGAGGTGTTTTTTCATATGAATTGACAAAACAATATTTTGCAAAATTGAAATGAAAGCACACTTTTGCATTTGATTAAACACTAGCACTGTCGCAGTTGGTGCAGTCAAAATCCTGTGCTGAATATCAGGTCTCAGAGATCCGGTTGACTATCGTGAGAGGAGAAATCCAGCTTTCATTGCAAAATATCACTCACTGGAAACACAAATGTCTATTGTTCACAAAACTTGAATAGAAATCCGTCTCTTTCTTTTTTTGTCAGACATCAATAGGCAAAAGAAAAACTCGGTAATGATAAATTACAATTAACAGCAGCAGATATATTAATAACAGTGCTAAGATTGATGGTCATAATGATGGTTAGAATTAGCAGTCATTTTTTGTAAGTAGTCGAGTTTATTGATTTACAACCTCGATTCCAAAAAAATTGAGACGCCATGTCAAATGTGAATAAAAACAGAATGCAATGACTTGCAAATTCTTTTTGACCAATATTCAATTGAATACAAAACAAAGACAAGATATTTAATGTTCAACCCAATAAACTTTATTGTTTTTTGTAATTAAACACTCATTCTGTATTTGATGCCTACAACACATTCCAAAAAAGTTGGGACGGGGCAACAAAAGACTGGGAAAGTTGTGGAATGCAAAGAAAAAAACACTTATTTGGAACATTCTACAGGAAAACAGGTTCATTGGTAATTGGAAAGGTTCAGTGATTCACAAGCAAGGATGGGGCGTTGTTCACCACTTTGTGTAAAACTGTGTGGGTGATAGAGTCCAACAGTTTAAGAACAACATTTCACAATGTCCAATTGTGAGGAATTTAAAGGAGAACTGAAGTCGTTTTTAAACTTGCTTTATTTCTTAATTAACGTGTTATTCAATAACGTTTTCGGTTTTAGTAACCTTATATCGTGACTCGCATTGGCAACTAATTGCAATTAAATATTACACTTATCGGCCTATTTGGTTTTTAGCCGTGTTGAATTTAGTTCGTTTGGTCCACGGCAGGCGTCGCTTATCCGCGCGATCTTCATGAGACTTGTGCGAGACTTCGAAACGTGACGTGTCAGCCAGGTGTCAGTGCCGCCATTTTGAAAACTGTTTTCCAAACGAAATATTGCACAAAAACGAGTTTAAATGACGATTACTGCCGACTTTTTTAAAACTTTCCTGATTGCTATCAAAACAAACAAAACTTCCGGTTTGATCACATCAGCATTCGAAAGAGGGTGCGTGCGTCTTTTGACAACGTTGGCAGATGTCGGTCACTTTGATTTCCGCTGTACGTTTTACTTCTGTCCTACGATGTCTCGCACAGGTCTCAATGAATCTTGTTTATGGCCATCACTTTGACATATGGACTGATATATTACAGAGCATATTTCAAACACTCATAACTTACTATAGCAGCGACAAAATAGTGATCAAAAATGCATTCCGATATTTAATCAAATGAGAAATAGAATTTTGATAATAAAAAAATTGCCTTCAGTTCTCCTTTAAGGATTTCCCCATCGACAATCCATAATATTATGAAAGATTCAGATAATCCAGAGGAATCTCTGCACATAATGAGTAAGGCTGCAAACCAACACTGAATGCATGTGACCTTCGATCCCTCAGGTGGCACTGTGTTAAACACCGACATGATTGTTTGTTGGTTTCCTGGACCATCCAGATTGTTACCAGCACAAAGTTCAAAATCCAGCATCTCAGATGGTATGGGGGTGTGTTATTGCCCATGGCAGGGGTAACTTCCACATCTGTGAAGGTTCCATTTATGCTGAAAGGTACATACAAGTTTTGGAGCAACATATTCTGCAATCCAGATGATGTCTTCTTCAGAGATGTCCTTACTTTCTCCAGTAAGATGATGCCAAGCCACATTCTGTATGTGTTACAACAGCATGGCTTCATTGGAAAAGAGTGTAGGTGCTAAACTGGCCTGCCTGTCTCCCATTGAAAATGTTTGCCGCATTATGAAGTGCAAAATATGACAATGGAGACCCCAGACTCAAAGAATTTCACTTTCAAAACTTCAAAAATTCGTGTCCTGGGTTCTTAAACACTTACTGAGTGTTGCTAAAAGAAAAGGTGATGTAATACAGAGGTAAACATGCCCCGTCACAACTTTTTTTGGAACGTACTGCAGGCATCAAATTCAGAATGAGTGTATATTTATAAAAAACAATAAGGTTTATCTGGTTGAACATGAACTATCTTATTTGTGTATTGCATTCAATTGACTATAGGTTGAAAAGGATTTGCAAATCATTGCATTCAAGAAAGTTTTGTTTACGTTTTACACAGTATCCCAACATTTCTGGAATCGGGGTGGTATGAAGTTGACTTATTTGGGAAATAACTCTCTGTGGCTGTTGTCTTGTCTTCACTGGAGTCTTTATACCTTCAGCTCATCACATTTAAAGAAAAAGTGATGAATATGAATAAACAAAATATAAGAAAATCCTTATTCATTTTATATACACGCTTTTCTCTAAATCTGTTTAGTCCAGTTATGTTGTGTGTGTGTGTGTGGGGGGGGGGTTTTAATATTGGTGAAAATTATTATTATTTTTTACATATATATTTTGTTATTTTGGTCACAGTTGAGTTTTACCATCACCTTCATCACATTCATATAACATACAACCACACACACATTCTTCATGCTTTATGAGTCAAGTTCCCTCATGTTGCCCAACCCTACAACACTACATACATTCTTTGTGTGAGTGAGTGAGTGAGTGAGTGAGTGAGTGAGTGAGTGAGTGGGAGAGTGAGTGAGTGGGAGAGTGAGTGAGTGAGTGAGTGAGTGAGTGAGTGAGTGAGTGAGTGAGTGAGTGGGAGAGTGAGTGGGAGAGTGGGAGAGTGAGTGAGTGAGTGAGTGAGTGAGTGAGTGGGAGAGTGAGTGAGTGAGTGGGAGAGTGAGTGAGTGAGTGGGAGAGTGAGTGAGTGAGTGGGAGAGTGAGTGAGTGAGTGGGAGAGTGAGTGAGTGAGTGAGTGAGTGAGTGAGTGGGAGAGTGAGTGAGTGGGAGAGTGAGTGGGAGAGTGAGTGGGAGAGTGAGTGAGTGGGAGAGTGAGTGAGTGAGTGAGTGAGTGAGTGGGAGAGTGAGTGAGTGAGTGAGTGGGAGAGTGAGTGAGTGGGAGAGTGAGTGAGTGGGAGAGTGAGTGAGTGGGAGAGTGAGTGAGTGAGTGAGTGGGAGAGTGAGTGAGTGAGTGGGAGAGTGAGTGAGTGGGAGAGTGAGTGAGTGAGTGAGTGAGTGGGAGAGTGAGTGAGTGAGTGAGTGAGTGGGAGAGTGAGTGAGTGGGAGAGTGAGTGAGTGGGAGAGTGAGTGAGTGAGTGAGTGAGTGGGAGAGTGAGTGAGTGAGTGGGAGAGTGAGTGAGTGGGAGAGTGAGTGAGTGGGAGAGTGAGTGAGTGAGTGAGTGGGAGAGTGAGTGAGTGGGAGAGTGAGTGAGTGAGTGAGTGGGAGAGTGAGTGAGTGAGTGAGTGGGAGAGTGAGTGAGTGGGAGAGTGAGTGAGTGAGTGAGTGAGTGAGTGAGTGAGTGAGTGAGTGAGTGAGTGAGTGGGAGAGTGAGTGAGTGGGAGAGTGAGTGAGTGAGTGAGTGGGAGAGTGAGTGGGAGAGTGAGTGAGTGAGTGGGAGAGTGAGTGAGTGAGTGAGTGAGTGAGTGAGTGAGTGAGTGAGTGAGTGGGAGAGTGAGTGAGTGAGTGAGTGAGTGAGTGAGTGGGAGAGTGAGTGAGTGGGAGAGTGAGTGAGTGGGAGAGTGAGTGAGTGAGTGAGTGGGAGAGTGAGTGAGTGAGTGAGTGAGTGAGTGAGTGAGTGGGAGAGTGAGTGAGTGGGAGAGTGAGTGAGTGGGAGAGTGAGTGAGTGAGTGAGTGGGAGAGTGAGTGAGTGAGTGAGTGAGTGAGTGAGTGAGTGGGAGAGTGAGTGAGTGAGTGAGTGAGTGAGTGAGTGAGTGAGTGGGAGAGTGAGTGAGTGAGTGGGAGAGTGAGTGAGTGAGTGGGAGAGTGAGTGAGTGAGTGAGTGAGTGGGAGAGATAGTTGGAGTAAAACACTCTGTAGCTATAAATCATCTCTGTAACGCTGATGTTCACCAGACATCCCCTGAATTATAGAATTAAGTATTGAAGATGGCAGTAAAGTTATTATTGTTATTATTACTGTATTGTTAAACTATAGTTTTTTGCTCATTTATTTAACATTTTCATTAACTTTATTGCTTTTGCAGTTTCTTTTTTCAAAATGTTATGGACCTAAATTAGTGCTTTGCTTTGCTCTCAGTATATATTGTTAGTAATAACAATAATTAAAAACACATAACACAAGAAATATTATTTTTATTGTTAATTATACACACACACACACACACACACACACACACACACACTCACCGGCCACTTTAATAGGAACTTGTTGTTGATTCTAAGACCCCTGTTCTTGGCTGCAGGAGTGGAACCCAATGTGTTCTTCTGTTTGCTGTTTCATGCTGAGATGCTTTTCTGCTCACCACGGTTGTACAGAGTGATTATATGAGTTACTATATCCTTCCTGGCAAAAAAGCTCAAGCCACCTTGAATCTGTCCATTTTCCTCTGACCCTCTCTTATCAACAAGACGTTTGTTTCCACCCACAGAACTGTCACTCACTCACTTGATGTTTTTTGTTTTTTGCACCATTCTTTGTAAACTCTAGAGACTGTTGTTATGTGTGAAAACCCCAGGAGATCATCAGTTTCTGAAATAGATGAGTTGCAACGATGTGATCAAAATGTGCTACGTCATGAGCGTCCGCCATGATGGTGGATAAACAAAACAACTAGGATGGCAACCGCTGAAAGTGTGTCTGTAAACAATGTTGAATTTTCTTAGTATTACTACGATTTGAACGCTCGAGCGAAGATTCGATACAAAGAGAAGATAGATGTGTGTGGGTTTTGACCCATGTTATTTAAAAAAGTCAGACTTTTCTGAAGATAAGACGCTTCTACCGACCATCGAGTTCCCAGATATGGCGTTCTATCTGCTTTGGCTGCCAAAGAATCAACTCTGACCTTGGACGAAACATAGCCCGTGTTCTGAGTGGGCGCCCAGTCTGGATTGTTTCTATCGTATAATTTTGCTGGCGCTCCTAGAAGCAAACGGTAACACACGTGTTAAAATTATAACAACAACCGAGTGAACCACAACAAGAGAACGCTCATTTTATAGCAAAATTCTAGCAACGAAATAAAATTCTTCCACGATATTATTGATAAAGCTTTTGAATCTCACCGGAGATAAAATGATCACTGCAAACACGAGCTGCTTTGGTTTGAGTCTCTGTTAGATCAGCCCTGACGATGTTCTTCAGCCGTGCTCGTCTCCTCTCCGTACTAAGCCTCAGAGTTTCCTCGCCATCTTTCTGAATCACGGATGGAATTCTAAAACATCGGAACGTCCCACGGTCACGAGTCCTGTTGTGACCACGACCATACAGCACAAAGATATGGCAGAGCTAAAAGAATGCTTAAAGCAGCAGAAAAACAGAGTTGAGCACGCATGACTATGTTTTGTATGGAATGTCGCTTGACCCCACATTTGTATCTCCACCAACATGGCCGACATCCGGGTTTCTATTTTGCTTTGATGTCACTTGCAAGTCAAGGATACTCAAACCAGTCCATCTGGCTCAAACCAACACCCATAACACAGTGAAGGAAAGTCACACTTCACTGTGAGATCACAGTTTTTCCCGTTCTGATGTTTGAACATTGTGAACATTAACTGAAGCTCTTGATTTGTATCTGTGTGATTTGATGCATCGAGGGATCGGCTGATTAGAGACCTGCATCAAACAGAACAGCAGGTGGATGGGTGGGTGTTCCTAATACAGTGGCCAGTGAGTGTGTGTGTGTGTGTGTATATATAAATTTTCTTTGAAAAAGTTTTTAATGTGCTTAAAGTAATACCAAATTATATAAAAAATGTATATTATATTATATTATATTATATTATATTATATTATATTATATTATATTATATTATATTATATTATACTGAGCTAACACAATATATAAAAGGTTAGAGAAATATTTCAGTGTGTTTTGGAGCAGAGACGGTGTATGAAACGTAGTTTGTGTGTTCTCTTATCTTTCCCATATTGATGGATGACTAAAGGAATTTGGCCTCTGTGTCACCTCATATTTGTTCCCCAGTTAGTCAGGGAGTCATGGATTACAGCTTGAAAGTTCCTACACATGCCAACCAACTCAAAAATGCTCATCTCATCTCATTATCTCTAGCCGCTTTATCCTTTTACAGGGTCGCAGGCGAGCTGGAGCTTATCCCAGCTGACTACGGGTGAAAGGCGGGGTACACCCTGGACAAGTCGCCAGGTCATCACAGGGCTGACACATAGACACAGACAACCATTCACACTCACATTCACACCTACGCTCAATTTAGAGTCACCAGTTAACCTAACCTGCATGTCTTTGGACTGTGGGGGAAACCGGAGCACCCGGAGGAAACCCACGCGGACACGGGGAGAACATGCAAACTCCACACAGAAAGGCCCTCGCCGGCCACGGGGCTCGAACCCGGACCTTCTTGCTGTGAGGCGACAGAGCTAACCACTACACCACCGTGCCGCCCTCAAAAATGCTGTACAATTTAAATGTGCATGCTTCAGTTAGTTATACTGTGTTCATTATCATTTCTGGGGTTGCCAATAATAGTGGCACATGTGTTTTTGCTGAAAATGATTATTTATTGATGAGGGATTTGTTTTTGTCTGAATAAATGTGTTTCAATTATTCAATTAAAGGTTGGATTTTTCTCATTTTTTCAGCATGAGATGAAGCGACTTCACCAGAAGATGGATTTTTAATAATTAAGAACACTTTTTACAAATCTTTACAAGAGGTGCCAATACTTGTGGAGGGCACTGTAATTGCAATAGAGAGATGCAGAAATAACAGTAGAGTGTTAAATGGATGGGGGGAGAAAAAGAAAAAAAATTTCCTTGAGGATATCATGGTATTATTGTATTAAGTGACATATTTTAATTGTAATTTTTAATTATCGCGTTTCGTCCTGTCGGTCCGTTGTGATTTGTCTAACATTCACACTTCGGAGTGATCACATGGTTGTGTTTTCATTGTTTGTGTAATTGCAATGCCATGGGAACGCTGTAATGATGGTAATCACTTCACGCCGCCGGTTAGACCTCTTTCTCTCTCTCTCTCTCTCTCTCTCTCTCTGAGGACTGAGCTGTTAATCAGATTAGAGCCGCTCACAGTTTCAGATAATTCAATCCACCAAACAGGGATTATTATCTACGGCTGTGACTCGCATCTGTGCTCTAATTCTTCCCAAAATATTTGAGTTTGGAGGAAAATTGACCAGAGTCCTGACCCTGAGAATGAGGATGAGGATGAGAATGTCCTCAGAATGAGGAAGTTCTGTTCTTCTACAGCACTGAATCTAATCACAGAATTCTTCGACACCAGAATTACAGGTTTATACAGAATTAATGCACTCGTTCTAATGTGTCGTCATTTCTATAGCAACAGCTCATTCTTGAGGGGCTTGTCCAGTGAACGTTTTCTGTACAGAAACACTTTTTTTTTTAACCCCTTATGGAAGGAGTCTCCAGTGTCAGCGCTTTGGAACACTCAGAGGTAAAGCTGGAACTTTTTGCTTTTTGTTTTCCGACATCTTCAGCACAGAGTAACTCTCAGGAACACAATAAGCTGTGTTTTTTTTATGTGAAGAAAGAAAAAAAGAGAGGCTGGTGATGGAATGATTGTTGATGGCTACTGTAATGTAAGTGACAACTTGTTTCACAATTGTCCAGTGTAACTATAAACGGATAAAAAATATGATGTAATTCGTTAATAATAATAATAATGGAAAAAATTAGGTACCCTATGGGTCCATGTGGGCGGCACGGTGGTGTAGTGGTTAGCGCTGTCGCCTCACAGCAAGAAGGTCCTGGGTTCGAGCCCCGTGGCCGGCGAGGGCCTTTCTGTGCGGAGTTTGCATGTTCTCCCCGTGTCCGCGTGGGTTTCCTCCGGGTGCTCCGGTTTCCCCCACAGTCCAAAGACATGCAGGTTAGGTTAACTGGTGACTCTAAATTGAGCGTAGGTGTGAATGTGAGTGTGAATGGTTGTCTGTGTCTATGTGTCAGCCCTGTGATGACCTGGCGACTTGTCCAGGGTGTACCCCGCCTTTCGCCCGTAGTCAGCTGGGATAGGCTCCAGCTCGCCCGCGACCCTGTAGAACAGGATAAAGCGGCTACTATCAATTCTACTCGCCTCATCTCTTACAAGCGTCACCAAGCTGTGAGCAGCATCAGGGCTTGGAGTATTTTGGTTCCCAATTTTGTTTACTGCGTTTTGTTCAAAATTCAGTGCTGTGAACTCGATTCTATTTTCACAATAGTAAGAAAGAAAGCACTTGTTCATGAATTGTCTTAGAAGCGTTATTTAGTACTAATGAGCACATTTTGTTTCACAAGTGTAGTGTAAAGACTCTAAAATAAAAAAATAAATTTAAACAATTAAAGCAAATAGCAGAAGTTTGACCAATTATACTTTTACTCTTAGTTTTCACAAAGGAGCTGATTTATTCCCACATGGGACTTTTGTAATTGCAAACCGAGCGGATCGCTCAAATGGTTCCAATGTTGTCTTCGCTGCCTTCGAGTTTTTGTTGAATGGCTGGAATTCTTGGCGTAAATATCTGCCAAAAAGCTCAAAAAAACATACAAAACCTTTCATTTGACCTTTCAGAAGGACCAAACAAAAGCTGTGATAATCAAAAGGTAAATTTTCTTTAAAAAAAAACACCACTTACTTGATATTGAATCAGTAGCCTCGGTGAACCACGAGGTGAATTTCGTTTATCTTTTTATCTGCCGATTATCTTCCGATATTACGAAGTTATAACAAGGTTTCTCTTATTTCATTTCTAGTTCTGAAATTTATCAAGAAGTAGAACGGGTAATTGAACTTGATCAGGATAAGTGCTGATTAGTTACGAAGTTTTGCTATTGTTACACTCATTCTTACATTCGTACAACACGATGACATCATGGCTTCGTCACTCGTTCTTATGTATCTTTGATAACGCAAGATCAACTGTTTGTATCGCAAGATCACGATTTGCCGTTCTGGTGATTGTAATGCTTATGCATATGTGCATGCACATTGCGCTATTGTTACACTCATTCTTACATTCTTACAACACGATGACATAATGGCCACTGCCTCGCTTCGCCTCTATGAGGCAGTAGCCACAAAAAAAGATTGTACAAACTAAATGTTGGCAGATTGCTGTGGTATAAGAGGAATAAAACACTTGGGGATATGCTGTTATAGGATAATATTATCCATAGAGGACACTTTTTCCATGGAATAAAAACGTGTTCTATTCCCTTTGAGCAGGTTTCATTCATTTGGTTTGATAGCATGCAATATTGTTAGCATATCGCTTATCCTACGTGTATTACATCAGTGGAGAATGAGTGTTGAATATGGTTTACGATATTGCATGGCTGTCAAGACAACATGACGTCACACGTCGGAGATGTAAAACTTCCACGCTAGCGAGCGACCGGGACAATTTGTAAACAAACATGGCCGTCAGGTTTGCGTCGTTAAATACAGAAGATTTTGAGAGAATTTTGAAAGAGAAAGACGTGTCGAACACCAGCCAGTATTATTTAAATAATCAACTCCAGCATGGTGACAGTGACTCCTCTTCATCACACCACTCTGTTTTGGATTATTTTCCTCCAACAGCATGACACGGAGTGTTTTATTCCTTAATTAGTGTTCCACTTTATCACCTTGGATAGGTTCATGTTAATTTGTGCCTTAATTGAATGTGATAGAAAGATCCCAAATATACGACTCTGAATTACAATTTAGATATCACATATTTTCCCAGGGGGCGGCACGGTGGTGTAGTGGTTAGCGCTGTCGCCTCACAGCAAGAAGGTCCTGGGTTCGAGCCCCGGGGCCAGCGAGGGCCTTTCTGTGTGGAGTTTGCATGTTCTCCCCGTGTCCACGTGGGTTTCCTCCGGGTGCTCCGGTTTCCCCCACAGTCCAAAGACATGCAGGTTAGGTTAACTGGTGACTCTAAATTGACCGTAGGTGTGAATGTGAGTGTGAATGGTTGTCTGTGTCTATGTGTCAGCCCTGTGATGACCTGGCGACTTGTCTAGGGTGTACCCCGCCTCTCGCCCGTAGTCAGCTGGGATAGACTCCAGCTCGCCCGCGACCCTGTAGAAGGATAAAGCGGCTAGAGATAATGAGATGAGATGAGATGAGATGAGATGAGATGAGATATTTTCCCAGTCAGAAGATCAGAACGATGTTCCAACCCTCATATTCGTGACAAGAAACAGCCTGTGTGTGCATTTAAGCAATTTAATTTAATTTAATTTAATTTAATTACAGGACTAATAAAGTAAGTAGGAATAAAACATGACCATTTTATTACGTTTGAAAAGTCTTCAGCTCGAATGCAAAATCAGACATAAATCATATGCTCATTAATGTGGGATCAATTATAAAGCTAATTAACTCTGGTATTGCTTATTGTTTTTTTTTAAAGAATATAAATTAGTACTGTGGCTGAAGTGCATGTAAAATTCACCCACTCCGACTGACAGGGCAATTATTAACTTTAAAACAATAATCATAGCCTGAGAGTGCTGTGAAGTGGTGTAAGTCATTTACATTATAGTTCAGCGTTACTGTGGTTTATTGGGTAATAAACAGATTAGAGTGATTAGTAAATCAGTTATCCTGCACCGCTGGAAACGATTCATGAATTCAGACGCTTGAGTAGATCGACTTCTCCCTAACTCTTGTACGTAGTAGTGAAGATGTCATCGTTGTTAATGGAGTGGTTTATTGGTGGCTAATAAAATCTTTGACCCTGGCAGCTGTACTGAGTGTGTATGTGTGTGTATGTATGTGTGTGTGTGTGTGTGTATGTGTCATCTCTTGCCTTTGAGCTTTAACTACCCTCTAACACTTAAAGTGCCTGTGAAATGTCTTGAGAGCTGTGATTTAATTCTGTGTTGTGTGTTGATGATGTATTTCCTTTTGAAAAAGGAAGTCAGGGAGAGAGCATGTGGAAGAACTTGAGTGATTTCCACAACAGCCAAAAGCGTTCAATTCCCCAGAACGTCACACCAAATCTAAACAAACTCAGCAATGGCGTAGCGGCGAGATAAGAGAGCTTGTTTACAGCTGTGTAAGATTTGGCACTGAATTTGCCCATTGAGACTTGTTCGGTAAACGTTTTGCAGCCAGGGACGCTTGCATCCAAAGTCAAATAATTTCAAGGGATCCCCTTTTGATCACAGATCAGCATTAATTTTAAGAACAACAGAGCTAATGTTATTTATTCGAGCCACATGGTGCATTCAAAAAGTTTCGAGACAGTTCCTGTTGCGAACAATACTGTTCTGCCCCTCTTGAAACGCGAATGCCACTCAAAACACCTCACAAAGTTCACTGCTTCATTATCATAGGCTTACAGAAGCATTTCAAGGACCTCTGTTGCTGATTTCCTGAGTTTGAGAAGTTTGAGGTCCATAGCAAAATCACAAATGCGCACGTACACATTATCAACCATGTCAACAGCGCGACGTCACGTGGGATACTGACTCACGAAAGTTACTGCTCATTCCAGTTGCACGTCCTGATCTGTTTGGTCACATCTCATAACTTTTTGATCTCACCTCATAGTCAAGCTTTTTATTCCTGACCTTTCCTCTCAGCCAGATGTAGATTTGAAGCACTGCATAATCAGGAAGTGTTGTGAATATAATAATATTCACAACACTTCCTGATTATTTTTAAATGGCAGATTGTCTCATGAAAATGTTTCTTTTCTGTTTTAATAGTCCTATGCATACACCTCATGGTGCAACCTGGACACATCGTCAGTAATGAACCCGGGGTCATCGGATGTTTTGGGTCATATCATCATACACCCTCTCCCGGGCGACCCAGCCGAGGGTGATCAGCCCCCGATTTGTGTCCAGGTAGCCGAGTTCGCCACACTTCACCCCTCTTAATCCAGAGCCATCGTGAAGCCTTCTCCGCGGCTTCCAAGATGTTTTTGATGGCTCTCTGTCACTGCTGTCTGCCGATTTCCAAGAGTCCCAGGACCCTGTGCAGGGACCGCCCTGTGAAGCCCCTGCAGCCCACTTCGATAGGCTCGCATCTGGCCTTCCACTCCTGTCTTCGGCTCTCTGCCACCAGGGATGCATACTTAGCTCTTTTCCTCAACTGGGCCTCCTCCATTTTGTCTTCCCAGGGGACTGTGAGTTCCAGCATCACCACTAGGACCTGGTCGTGGTGCCACCTGTACTGCCCTTCTCCCAAGGCCTTTGAGCAGCAGCTGAGTAGCTATGTGCTCCACTGACCCCCTCTTCTGGCACAACTGACAAGCAGGTGAGTCTACCAAGCCCCAGGTGAACAGATTTGTTGGACTTGGGAGGACGTCATACACTGACCGGACTAGGAACCTGAATTGTTGAGGTTCTGCTCTCCACAGTTCGGTCCATGTGATTTTCCGGCCCGCAGTATGGTCCCACTTTGTCCCCGCCCCCTGCTTGCCCATGCCCACCATTCTGCTGAGGCAAACTTCCTCCACTTCTGCCCGCACCACTTCCTGGATAGGCTTCCGCCTCTCCTTTCCCTTAGCTTTGCTGTAGCAGGGTGATGGGATGTACCCAAACCCAGCACGCCCGGTCGCCACAGCGCCCAACAGGATGTTGTGCCGTAGTCTTGCCTCAGCTCGGTTAACTGCCTCCTTGGCGCACCACTTCCTTCCAGTCCTGACCTCTATGCCTGCAGACGCGACCTTGGTGTCAGCAGAGTCTTGGTAGAGCAGGACTTCTCTGGCTCTGGAGACCTGGAACTCCTCCACCACACTGCTGAATGGAAGCTGCAGCTTGGTGTCACGCCCATAAAGGGCTATATTGCTGAGACTCCGTGGCAGGCCCAGCCACCTGTGCAGGAGGTGGTTTATCTTCCTTTCGAAGCTCTCCACGGTGGTAATAGGGACTTCATAGATTAGCAGTGGCCAGAGGAGTCGGGGCAGGATTCCATGTTGGTATATCCAGGCCTTGAATTTACCTGGGAGTCCTGACCTGTCCATGGTGGAAAGCCACGAGCTGAGGTCATCACCGGCTGCCTGGCGTGCTGCTTTGTCCTTCAGGTTGCTGGTAAAGAGCTTACCTAAGCTCTTAACTGGCTTCTCTGACACAGATGGAATTCTGGTGTCTCCCAGACAGAAGTGAAACTGGTCAGTTATCTTGCCTTTCCTAAGGACCAGCGACCTGGATTTTGCCGGCTTGAAACTCATTCTTGCCCACGTAATGAGCCTTTCAAAACCTTGTAGGATCCACCTACAACCGGGCACTGATGCTGTGGTGACTGTCAGGTCATCCATGTATGCTCTGATTGGCGGTTATCTGGTGCCTGATCTAGACAAGAGGCCTCTGCACTCCACTTCCACAGACTTTACGAGCATCGTCATGCCTAGTACAAACAGGTACACTGAGATGGTGCAGCCCATAATGATGCCCTTCTCCAGATGATGCCATGCTGATGTCTGTGACCCAGATGACACTTTCAGACTAAAGTTGTTATAATAGTCAAGGATGAGGTTCTGAATTTTCTCTGGGACATGGAACTTCGTCAGGGACAGTTGCACTAGCTTGTGCGGGATGGAACCATATGCATTAGCAAGGTCCAGCCAAAGCACAGCCAGGTCACCCTTGTTCTCCTGGGCTTCTCTGATGAGTTGGGTTACCACACCAGTGTGCTCCATGCATCCAGGAATGCCAGGGACACCTCCCTTCTGAACTGACATTCTTCATTACAAATGATATTATCATCATTTCATACATCATGCTTTTACCGTAATGACTTTGGAAAGAATCCATTGGGGTGTCGTCTGAACATGTGCTTCAGTTGTGGAGATAATGTTACGATCAACTAAAGGTTGTAACTCAGACTAGGAAAAACTAAAAAAAAACCAAAACCACTCTGAAAGCTTGAAATTCCGACTGAGGAACTCAGGACGTTCTCCTCAACTCTGAGTTCAGCAAGTGACATCAAATCAATAGTGGCACAGTGGTGTAGTGGTTAGCACTGTCGCCTCACAACAAAAAGGTTCTGGGTTCGAGCCCAGTGGCTAACGGGGACCTTTCTGTGTGGAGTTTGCATGTTCTCCCCGTGTCTATGTGGGTTTCCTCCAGGTGCTCCGGTTTCCCCCACAGTCCAAAGACATGCAGGTTCGGATAATTGGTGGCTCTAAATTGACCGTGAGTGTGAATGGTTGGTTGTCTTTGGGTCAGCCCTGCAATGACCTGGTGACTTGTCCAGGGTGAACCCCACCTCTCACCCATAGTCAGCTGGGATAGGCTCCAGCTTGCCTGTGACCCTGTACAGGATAAGTGGTTACAGATAATGGGCGGATGGACATCAAATCAACATGGTTGCTCACACTATCAAGAGTAAACAAAATTACATATCGTACCTTTAAAGAAATTATACTGTATATACAAATAAATCAATCAACATGCGGACCATTTTGCTTGTTAAATCTATAACGCTGACTATACAGTTGGTTTGAGGAGGTAAATACAGTATACTGCACATCATTCATCACAGTTAGCTGGCTAGCACGTTGCTGACAAAAGACAAATACAGAGGCATATATGTTTTTAAGCCCCCCACCCTCACACACACTTTGTACGTCGAACACACAAAGCAGGGATGTGATTTGGGGCTGGTGAAATTATCTGAAAATTTTAGCCAGGGGTCTGGGGGCCGCAGGCCCCCAGCTGATCCAGGGCAGCACCCTGGTGGGGGGACAAGGGGGGCAAAGCCCCCCGAAGATCCTGGGTTCTGGGGTTTTCTGACTTAAAAATTGTACTAAAATGGCAAGCAAACGCAAGAAAAAAACTTGTCATGATTAACAAATTCAAGCCAATTTAATGGTCAACATGCAACTCTGAGCCCCTATAGTACATTCAATGATTCTTAACTGACAAAAAGCCAAAACATGAAACCTAAAAATGTCATTCTAAATTAAATCATCTGCATTAGAATAAATAGAAAACTGTATAAGGAAAAACAAAATTTATACTTTCAATTACTGTAGAAGTTGAACATACCTAAATGTGCCTTTTCAAACAAACATGATGCAACATAAGAATTCATCCACCATTATTTATTAAACTCTATTGCTCCTGGTAGTCTCCCGGTTTGCTTCTTATGTATGGCAACTTCTAATATTTGATTCAGTTACTGCACACCCCGTTTAGACAGGGTAACAGGATTGACACAAAAAAATTAGTCATGCATAGACTACTTACCAAAACTGAAATTTTTAAGTAAATATTCTCAGATTTAGTTCATTCTGCCATCCATATAAAAGGTGAGAATATGTAGATCCTTGGCAACAAATAATTTCAATAATAGCTTTTGGGAGCATTTATTTTTGTTATGTGATTAATCACGGTAACAGAACTGACACAAACCTCTGGGACAGGTACAAAAATTAACAAAACATCGAAAAAATCTCTTTTCTTAATGGCATTTTCAATTTGTGACATCATATGTCCATTGTGGTTTCCACAGTCTTGTCGTTGAACATGAAAAAGTTTCAATTCCACCTTTGTCCAACATTAAGAATCATGTCGGAAAAAAAGTCTTTCAGTGGAACAGCCATTTTTGCTCATGTTCGACCCTAAAATTTGCTATAAAATACACATTTATGAACCAAAGTAGTCAAATTTTGAAATGCAAGGTAGAACTGATAATGTTTTATTATATGAGACCATAAAAAGGTTTTAGAAATCTCAAAATGTAAACAAAACACGTCCGGACAAAAAAAAAAATACGTTTTCTGTGAAATTGACTCATATACAGAACTGTACAGTGTTCACTCACTTGAGGATTTTCATATGCAAGAATAAAAATCACTTTTTCACTAAACAACATTCACAAAAAATGTGTTTGCAATTAATTGGGATCCACTGTTTTTATCATTTCAACCGCGCAGCAGACCCTCGGCCAACTGAAAATGTCTTTCATGCACTTTTCTCCCTCATGAGAATTTTGAAAAGTTGGCAAGTATGTATTATTTGCACTAACATTTTAATATTCTCATCTCATTATCTGTAGCCGCTTTATCCTTCTACAGGGTCGCAGGCAAGCTGGAGCCTATCCCAGCTGACTACGGGCGAAAGGCGGGGTACACCCTGGACAAGTCGCCAGGTCATCACAGGGCTGACACATAGACACAGACAACCATTCACACTCACATTCACACCTACGCTCAATTTAGAGTCACCAGTTAACCTAACCTGCATGTCTTTGGACTGTGGGGGAAACCGGAGCACCCGGAGGAAACCCACGCAGACACGGGGAGAACATGCAAACTCCGCACAGAAAGGCCCTCGCCGGCCACGGGGCTCGAACCCGGACCTTCTTGCTGTGAGGCGACAGCGCTAACCACTACACCACCGTGCCGCCCACATTTTAATATTGAATAAACAAATCAAAATTGTGTATAATTACCTTACATCCACGCTGTGGGAAAAGTTTTGAGCGAAAATTAAAACTAACTTTGAGTGAAAAAGGTGAAATAATCTGTGATGAAGTTGGCAGAGACTCTGAGGTAAAGTGAGAGGAGGCGGGAGGGGGGAGGGGTCAAGCATCACTGCCGCCTCACAGACTCACTTTCCCGGGTTAAACTCCCACCACTCCCCCTCTCTCTACACCGCTCCCCCTCTCTCTACACCGCTCCCCCTCTCTCTACACCGCTCCCCCTCTCTCTACACCGCTCCCCCTCTCTCTACACCGCTCCCCCGCCCTCTACACCACTCCCCCTCTCTCTACACCACTCCCCCTCTCTCTACACCACTCCCCCTCTCTCTACGCCGCTCCCCCTCTCTCTACGCCGCTCCCCCTCTATCTACACCGCTCCCCCTCTCTCTACACCGCTCCCCCGCCCTCTACACCACTCCCCCTCTCTCTACACCACTCCCCCTCTCTCTACACCACTCCCCCTCTCTCTACACCGCTCCCCCTCTCTCTACACCGCTCCCCCTCTCTCTACACCGCTCCCCCTCTCTCTACACCGCTCCCCCTCTCTCTACACCGCTCCCCCTCTCTCTACACCGCTCCCCCTCTCTCTACACCGCTCCCCCGCCCTCTACACCACTCCCCCTCTCTCTACACCACTCCCCCTCTCTCTACGCCACTCCCCCTCTCTCTACGCCACTCCCCCTCTCTCTACGCCGCTCCCCCTCTATCTACACCGCTCCCCCTCTCTCTACACCGCTCCCCCGCCCTCTACACCACTCCCCCTCTCTCTACACCACTCCCCCTCTCTCTACGCCACTCCCCCTCTCTCTACGCCACTCCCCCTCTCTCTACACCACTCCCCCTCTATCTACACCGCTCCCCCTCTCTCTACACCGCTCCCCCTCTCTCTACACCACTCCCCCTCTCTCTACACCACTCCCCCTCTCTCTACACCACTCCCCCGCCCTCTACACCACTCCCCCTCTCTCTACACCACTCCCCCTCTCTCTACACCACTCCCCCTCTCTCTACACCACTCCCCCTCTCTCTACGCCACTCCCCCTCTCTCTAGCTTTTGTTTTGTTTTCACTGAGTAACCATTTTGATTTGTAAACTAGAGCCGTGATTTAAACTGCTGTTTCTTCGGACGTAACTAAAACAAACTGAAATAAAAACCGCCCCTTCTTTTCTCCTCAGAAGGTTTAGCCTCCGATGCTAACCTTTTCACCACAGCTTTCATAGCGTGCGCATGCGCATCCAGGAAGCGCGAGGCCCCGTTGCCACGGCAACCTTCATCACCCCGCGAAAACATACCCAACTGTCGTACGTGCAGTGACACCATCACCACTCACAGGTTTATTATGGGGAAAGAAATGAGCTGGGTTGTTTTTTCTTCTTCCCCATGTTTATTTACTTTAAAAACACACACACACACACCAAACTGATGATCAGGTGCATCTTTACGCTCGATCACGGAGGCTGCCATCTTTCAACTCTGTTTGAAGCGAGCTTACGTACAGCTATCTAACAAGCGTGTTCATTGGTTGTTACAGAGCGATGGGCCAATCACGTACCTCGTTTCATCTCAATGACGGAATTACTGAAAGTCGGAACGAATAGGGTATGAATGCGGATTTTTGAGCAAAAAATCGGAAATTTTTTTTTTTTTTTAATTTTGAGGTGAAAAAAGCGGAATTCCGCGAATTCGCGGAAAAATCACATCCCTGACAAAGGTGGAAAGTGACGTAATTCTAAGCTCTGACTTCCTGCTTCTGAGGAAAGCTGAATGCAGTATAAGACTCAAGAAAGAAAAAAAAATCATTGTACACCTTTTGTACAAAGGTAGTAACCCGGTCAGTATCACAAATTTGCTTAGTGACCTAGGAATATTGAATATTAAAGATATCAATCGTTTCTTTTCTTGGTTTTAAAACTTTCCATATTCTGAAACTGTGTTCATTTTGGAACTAAAAAACCTGTTCCAGCATGACAATGCCCCTGTGCACAAAGCACAGAAGCTCCATGAAGACATCATGTGTTAAGTTTAGAGTGGAAGAACTTGAGTGTCCTGCACAGAGCCATGACTGAACTCAACCCCACTGAACACCGACTGCACCCCAGACCTCCTCTTCCAATGCCAGTGTCTGATCTCACTAATGCTCTTCTAGCTCAATGACCACAAATCCCCACAGCCACGCCCCAAAATCAAGTGGATAGCCTTCCCAGAAGAGAACAGCGGTGCTTATAATAACAAAAAAGGGGGAATAAATCTGGAAAGGAACATTCAACAAGGACATATGCATGTGAAGGTCTACAAGGTGATGACAAACTTTTATATAGTTTGCATTGCTAAGAGACACTTAAACACCAAGTTTAATCCTTTAAAGGCAGGGTAGGTAATTTTGGAGAAACTAGCAAGAGTAAGCTAGATTTTGAAAGTAGCCAAATGAAAAATCCCTGCCCCTTCCTTCAGCCACTCCTCCAGACCACATGAACGCACATTGCCTGATTACTCCTGGAGATCGAGTCCACCAGAGAGAGTGAATGTATCTCATTCACATGTCAGAAATCTCCTAACAATGAACATGGCTATTGTTCGTACTTATAGCTGTCGACAGGCTTGCTAGCGGGGCGACACAGTGGTGTAGTGGTTAGCGCTGTCGCCTCACAGCAAGAAGGTCCTGGGTTCGAGCCCCGGGGCCGGCGAGGGCCTTTCTGTGTGGAGTTTGCATGTTCTCCCCGTGTCCGCGTGGGTTTCCTCCGGGTGCTCCGGTTTCCCCCACAGTCCAAAGACATGCAGGTTAGGTTAACTGGTGACTCTAAATTGAGTGTGAGTGTGAATGGTTGTCTGTGTCTATGTGTCAGCCCTGTGATGACCTGGCGACTTGTCCAGGGTGTACCCCGCCTTTTGCCCGTAGTCAGCTGGGATAGGCTCCAGCTTGCCTGCGACCCTGTAGAAGGATAAAGCGGCTAGAGATAATGAGATGAGGCTTGCTAGCTTTTGCAATACGTCTGCCTAGCCTTATGGAAGACTCCAGTCCTATGCAATGAGTACACGAGTAGAGAGCACACAGGTAGGCAGCCACCCAACTGTTCCGAAGGAGATGATTGGATGAAAATGATTTTTACAGCCATGACTGCCACAGGTGACTGATTTTTTTCATTATATTACAGGCATTTAGCAGACGCTCTTATCCAGAGCAACATACACACACATACCCAGGGCCTGGAGAGCAGTTGAGGGTTCCGTGCCTTGGCATAGTCAAGGACACTTCATCCATGAATTTTTTTTTCTGCTGGTCTCAGGAATTGAACCAGCAACCCTTTGGGACTCAGGCTGTGTCTTTAACCATCCCTCTATTATCTGTAGCTGCTTATCCTGTTCTACAGGGTCATGGGTGAGCTGGAGCCTATCCCAGCTGACTACGGGCGAAAGGCGGGGTACACCCTGGACAAGTCGCCAGGTCATCGCAGGGCTGACACATAGACAACCATTCACACTCACGGTCAATTTAGAGTCACCAGTTAACCTAACCTGAATGTCTTTGGACTGTGGAGGAAACCGGAGCACAGACACGGCGAGAACATGCAAACTCTGTACAGAAAAGTCCTCATCGGCCACTGGGCTCAAACCCAGGACCTTCTTGCTGTGAGGCGACAGCGCTAACCACTACACCACCAAATTCTTTTTTTTCTTTCTGTGCGGAGTTTGCATGTTCTCGCCGTGTCTGCGTGGGTTTCCCCCACAGTCCAAAGACATGCAGGTTAGGTTAACTGGTGACTCTAAATTGAGCGTAGGTGTGAATGTGAGTGTGAATGGTTGTCTGTGTCTACGTGTCAGCCCTGCGATGACCTGGCGACTTGTCCAGGGTGTACCCCGCCTTTCGCCCGTAGTCAGCTAGGATAGAACAGGATAAAGCGGCTACAGATAATGAGACGAGATATTGGCGTTTGGTGGCGGCACGGTGGTGTAGTGGTTAGCGCTGTCGCCTCACAGCAAGAAGGTCTGGGTTCGAGCCCCGTGGCCGGCGAGGGCCTTTCTGTGCGGAGTTTGCATGTTCTCCCCGTGTCCGCGTGGGTTTCCTCCGGGTGCTCCGGTTTCCCCCACAGTCCAAAGACATGCAGGTTAGGTTAACTGGTGACTCTAAATTGAGCGTAGGTGTGAATGTGAGTGTGAATGGTTGTCTGTGTCTATGTGTCAGCCCTGCGATGACCTGGCGACTTGTCCAGGGTGAACCCCGCCTTTCACCCGTAGTCAGCTAGGATAGAACAGGATAAAGCGGCTACAGATAATGAGACGAGATATTGGCGTTTGGTGGCGGCACGGTGGTGTAGTGGTTAGCGCTGTCGCCTCACAGCAAGAAGGTCTGGGTTCGAGCCCCGTGGCCGGCGAGGGCCTTTCTGTGCGGAGTTTGCATGTTCTCCCCGTGTCCACGTGGGTTTCCTCCGGGTGCTCCGGTTTCCCCCACAGTCCAAAGACATGCAGGTTAGGTTAACTGGTGACTCTAAATTGACCGTAGGTGTGAATGGTTGTCTGTGTCTATGTGTCAGCCCTGTGATGACCTGGCGACTTGTCCAGGGTGAACCCCGCCTTTCACCCGTAGTCAGCTAGGATAGAACAGGATAAAGCGGCTACAGATAATGAGACGAGATATTGGCGTTTGGTGGCGGCACGGTGGTGTAGTGGTTAGCGCTGTCGCCTCACAGCAAGAAGGTCTGGGTTCGAGCCCCGTGGCCGGCGAGGGCCTTTCTGTGCGGAGTTTGCATGTTCTCCCTGTGTCCGCGTGGGTTTCCTCCGGGTGCTCCGGTTTCCCCCACAGTTTCCCCCAAAGACATGCAGGTTAGGTTAACTGGTGACTCTAAATTGAGCGTAGGTGTGAATGTGAGTGTGAATGGTTGTCTGTGTCTATGTGTCAGCCCTGTGATGACCTGGCGACTTGTCCAGGGTGTACCCCGCCTTTCGCCCGTAGTCAGCTGGGATAGGCTGCGACCCTGTAGAACAGGATAAAGCGGCTACAGATAATGAGATGAGATGAGATGAGATGACGGCTCTTGGAAATGATCCCTTGTTGGTGTCTGCAGTAGGTGTGTTTTGGTCGCTGCAGTCAGAGGGCGTAAACATTCAGACGGTCCCTGAGTCTCCGCCCCTCCCCCTCGCGAGCTCGCGAGCGCAGCGCTCCTGTTTCACTCAAAGATGGCGGCAGCTCGCGAGCCACCGCTCTCTCCGCCTGCGCTTTCGGGCTCGTCGTTGTCGTCGCGCGCGTTTCCTGTGCTTTCCGTTTCGTCCTTCCCGGCGGCTCGGGCCCAGGTTCTGGTGAGTCGCGGCTGTTAATCGGGTTCGGGTTTGTTTTTTAAGACGCGGGGTGTTTTTTTTTTTTTGGATGGCGGAAGGAGTGTGTATGTGTGTGTGTGTATATATATAATGTGTGTATGCGCGCGCAAGTGCGCGAGAGGAGGGGAGGGGCTCCATTCCAACCCGCTGTTTCGAAGCCGTAACTGGACTCCGCGCGCGCACACACGCGCACGCGCTCACGCTGTCTTTCAGGGAAGCGAAGCGCGCGCGTGAGAAAGCGAGAGGGCTGGATGGAGAGCTCGCGCGCGCTGCTGGTGGGGTATAAATAGGGGCTGCTGAAGGCAGAGGAGAGGAAGGAGGAAAGGAAGGACGGCTGTGAGTTTCAGGCCCGGAGTTAAACCACAATAATGATTACTATATAACTTTTTTTTAATTTTTAAATTGTCATTTCTATCCGAAGTGCTTGTTTTTAATCATTAGAGCACATCGTATACAGGCTCGCCTCCATCCCAAGACAATGACATGCTGCTAAAAAAAAAAAAAAAAGCCACAACATGACAAAAGTGTACACGATAAAACAATACAATAAAGTGTGTTAGTACTGCTGGTAAAAACACACGTAAACAATGAAATAAAACAGGCTGTGAGGACGAGGAGAAGGCCTTGTCCGTTTCCCCGCCACCACCGCGCTATCGGCGGGCGCTCTGCGGGAGGGAGGGAGGGGGAGAGTGGGGGAAGGAAGTAGGAAAACGGGAGGATGCGGGCGCGCTTTGCGTCAAGGCGCACAATGCTACACGGAAAGACTCCTCCACTCAACACGACGCCACGGTTCGCATGTGTGCTTGTTTTAGACCCTAAGCGGCGTGTACTTGTTAAAATGTAAGTCGTACTTGAAGGAAAAAAGAGCGTGTTTTTCTGCTTTTGTATTGTGTAGCTCCTTCCCAGGCCGCGGATTTCTCTCAGTGGGAGATCTTTAGCTAAGTGTGTTAGCTTAGCCTCGCTCGAACTGCTAGGAATGCAAGAAGGAGGAAAAAAAAAAACACAACAGTCTGTGTTTATTCAACTGTCTGTTGCAAATTTGAATTTTACTTTTAACAGTATTTTTTACTTAAGCACGTTTATTGTGTATATATATATTTTTGGATCGTTCCTGAAAGCCATGCGAATGTAAACAGTTTGCTAGCAAAACAAGCAGCTAGCTTAGCTAGCGCGGAAAAAAAGTTGGACCTAAACTACTAATAACCTGGAAAAATTACGGGTTATAAGTTCTGTCGAACTCTTTAAACACGCAAAATATAAGTATGTAAAATAATAAGGTATTTATTCAAGCGTCTGTGATCAGTTTGGTGTCATGTCTAATTTGCTGTCGTAGCCTCCTGGCTAAATATTGTTTACGATTCGTTGTTTACGTTTTATTTAGTGGAAATTAATTAAGACTGTGTGTTTTTATTTAAATATGTTTTAAAAGCTAATCTTGTGTTTTGTTTAACAGTGCTGTAGTTACACCTAAACAAGCTAAAAATAAACCCACAATCTAAGAAAATCCATAAAAAAGTCAAGACATGATTGAATTGCGTAATTGTAAATATTTATTAAGGTTGTTTTGTTGAGTTGAGTGTGTAGTTTGTTTCCTGGTGGTGGTTGTTTGGTTGCAGAGTTCATGCTTCAGGATGTATAGATATGATCTCATCTATAAAACCAAAAATACACACACAAACCTTCAGTCTAATAGAGCTTTTTTTTCTTGACTGATGCTTTGAGGTGATAAAAATTCACTTTAACATGTTCAGCTCAAAGACAGACACAACATCTACTTATTAATCTCGCACCGTGTCATGAGCACAGCTCCGTCTTTCAAACATGGCCTTGTATTGGACAAGTTTATCCGGGCAAAAGGAGAAAACAAAAGTGTGAGGTGTTTCCCAGCTGTTAAAATGCATTTTTTTTTTTTTTTTGCACACCACAGCGTCTTATGATGCGTTCACGGACTTGTACAGCCGATGTTCTGTGTAAACAGATTACAAACTTTTTAACTTTTGGTACGACGGTGTTTTGTGTAAGATGATGATGATGATGTAGATCGATATTTCCCAATATCTCCAGGACACGAGTTTACACTGTGTGGTTTCTCCAACCTTCAGGAAAAGGGATAAAGGCCTCTGCGTGCTCTTGCGACAAGGCTTTCGCAGATAGCTTTTCGCAGACAGTTGTAATTTATCGTTGAGCGGGGAGTAATAGGCGTGCGCGATGTTATTCACCGGCACAACGCAAGGGGGCGTGAAGTCGCTAGGAGTAGTTGGTGGGTGTGGTTAGTGGAGTGTGTATCCTCCGGTTACTTAAAATGACAAACTTTTTTTTTTTTATAATGACTAGAACTGGAGTCGTATAGATGTACATACTTCCTCAATCAACCGCTCTTCATGCTGCTCCATCTTCGCTCGTGTTTTTAAAAATGGCGGTCGTGAAAACAAACCAAACCGGGAAAGTAGGGAAGCGGAAGTGCATGTACAGCGGATGTAGAGTGGACCAATCAGAGCCCTCTTGTCTGCGAGGCTTCTGCGGTGGTCACAATTTTTGGGAGGTGCGCGCAGAGCGTCTGCGAAGGTGGGGGGGCTACGCAGACACTATCTGCGACACCGTCTGCGAGGACTGGGTTGTCAGCATAAATTGGCCTTAAGAGTCGGATGGAGTTCACCGTGACTGCTATCTTGATCCCTTGCGTAAAAGCTCAGGATCTGACTGAATCGATTTGAAAGTCTGTTGCACGTTTCGTTTATTATCTTTTTCTTTCTCGAAAGACAGGATCAGACAGATGAATAGCTCTGTGTCGCTGCTGGATCAGAATAGAAGTTTTATTACCAGTTACAGATAAGCATTAGCTGTGTGTGTGTGTGTGTGTGTGTGTGTGTGTGTAATATATATAAAAAAAAATAATGCATGTTATGAATGTAAATGGGTGTGATTTTATACCTGATGTGGAATAAATGCTGCTGAAATTCAGGTTCTTATCTATTAGGGTGAAAGTATCTGAGTTTGGGCAGACATTTGACCTCGTGCTTAATCAGTAGTCGGGGCAGATTGGAGAAATGGGACGAGTTTGAAAGTGTTTTAAGTTTACTTTAAGAATGCATCCATACCTTTTTAATTAGAGTACACGGTTGTTGTTTTTTAAACTTACTGATATTGACACATTTCTATTCAAATTTAAAAAAAAAATAAAGCTTCATATTTCTGAATTTTGTAATTAAAGGTAAAGGACTGCATCTTGTTGAATAAATGAGTTTCCTAAATTGTTGCAGTACACATCATGCCCTTAAACGGTAAAATGACCATCACTGTGCACTTTCTCAACCAGATACAGGGCTGTATAAGGAAGTGCAGAGATGCGCAGGAGTATATAGGCGTGTCCAGTGATGCATAAGTGTCTACAGGAGTTTACGAGGACGTTCAGGTGTATACAGGCATATAGATGGATGTACTGGGACTTGCAGGGGTGTGTCTGGGTACGTGTGCATGGGGAGGGTCGCATGGGATGCACGGAGATATACAGGTGAATATACAGGTGTTCAGGGACACAGATTTGGACCACAGACAAGTGAATTGTATTTTAAAGTAAATGACAAATTGGCGGTTATTTTACAGGCTGGAGGAGGAACTTGGTTGCAGTCTTTAGGAAATGATTCAGGCACATTTAAGATCTCCTGCATTTCTACTAATTCTAGTTCCTAATTCTACTCCTGTGCTGTACTTCTGCACTAATGTTAATCTGAAAGACCGTACCGGCTCAGGTGTTTTATTTTGTGAAAACGTAGGACTTTGTCGTGGGATTTTTCTCAGCGTCGACCCGTCAGGGCTGTTTTGGATTTACGTTCACGTATAACACTTAGATATTTAGCATAAATGTAGTCCTTAATAGTGTCTCAAGTGTCTCAAATCGCCATTAAAATGTCTTGAGGGGCCTTTAAGGTCTTATAAAGCATTAAGCTGAATTTTGCTGGAATGTGCAGATCCAGCAATGCATCAAGGAGCCAGATTACATTAATGAGACTTAAATACGAGCAGGAATGGAGATGAAGGATAACCTGATGGCACACGATGCACATTTATATTCTCTGTCTCTCGTTCTTGTTTACAGTCGGGAAGTGTGATGGATGGTCGTATCCGACGTGTCGTGCTCTGTGTAACAAATGATTCAGCTGCCAGGATCTTACTTTGAGTCCTGCAGAACAAAATTGTAGCATTGGCTGTCAGGACAGCAGTGTGTCTACTCGTAGGAGTAAAACACGCTGTGCCGTTGTAGGAAAATAATCAGCGACAGGGTGGCGTTACTGTCGATTCATTTCCTGTAACAGAACATTGTCTTTTCCTTTTAGAGCAGTGGTTATGATTTGCATTTGTTAAATAACAAACAGCATGCCTTTTTTTTTTTTTTTTTTTTAAATCCATTTATAGTTAATTTTAACGTTTGGGGAGGGGAATGTCTGCGAAACAAAATGGCTCCTGTTCTCACTTGTGTTCTAGCAGCTGTAAAATCATTCCTTCACCAACCTTGTGTTTTTGTTTTTTCCTCTTTCATGAAGTTCATAAGGCAAAAAAACCCAAACGCTTTTTACCGAGAAACAGCGAAGAACCTGTCGCCTCCTGTGTCCTGGTGACTGTTACAAAGCACTGACGCTGGAGACTCCTTCCATCAGTGTTACATAGCCGTCTCTTTACAGAAAACTTGACCATGTTAACTCTTGGACATGCTGTACAAGTCTCCATGCATGAGCTGTTATCGTAGAAACCAATGACGTATTTGAGATGAAGTTTTAGAAAACGAACTAACACCTTCCAACCAGTCAGAATCCAGGATTAAACAGCGTAGTAATGTGTTGTCACGAGGACAAGGTAATGGGGGACGCACCAGCAATGATGGGAGAAATGAAACGTGAAGTGCTGCGGAGTGGAATTTTTGTTTAAAAAAAAAGTTTATATGTTGTAAAAAACAACAAAGATGGAAACATGGTTTTATTTTCACTTCTGTAAAGCAAACCGAAGGCTTTGGTTTTGGGGGAAATTAACCTGGGATTGTTGCTTTACAAAAAAACAAACAAACCAAAAACGAGTCGTTAGAATTAAAGCTCTGTTACTTTGTTGCTTAGATTGTGTGATGAATTTGAGAGAGAGAGGGACGCTAACTTTATTTTTATTTTTTCCCTTGTGCTTTTCAGGGTTCAAGAGCAGCCGAAATGTGTTTGCTGTGAAGGCCCGTCACCGCACCCGTTCTGGACCTTTTAAATTGGACAGAAAAAGCGCGAACTGCTGGATGAAACTCCTCCTCTGGATTTATTCTTTTTTTTTTTTTTCCCCCCTTTTTTTTTTTTTTTTTTTTAAAACACACTACATTGGAGTCGAAGATGTTCTCGGATAACACTACAAACCGGATTGAGTGAACGATCGTGGTGTGGAGTTTTTACGGGTTTTCGGAATTTCCTGGGAATCTTTACCTGGAAAGAGTTTCTGGGATTTTTGGGATCCATTTCTTCAGGGTGGGGGGGGTCTCAGGGGGAGTTTATGCTATGGTGATCAGCCTCCTTTCTGATTCTTTTCGCTGCGGCTTTGAGGGATTCACCACACGGGACAAAGGATAGTAAACTAAGAACGAGGAGGAGGAGGAGGAAGCAGCAGCTCCGGGGCTGCTGAGGCCTGTGTGGTTTTTTTTGTTTGTTTGTTTGTTTTTGTTTTTGTGTGTGCCAGGCCCAAACGCAGCCATGGTGAAGCTGGCGAACCCTCTGTACACTGCCTGGATCTTGGAGGCCATCAAGAAGGTGAAGAAGCAGAAACAGCGTCCATCAGAGGAGCGCATCTGCAACGCCGTTTCCACGTCGCACGGCCTCGACCGCCAGACCGTCCTCGAGCAGCTTGAGCTCAGCGTTCAGGATGGCACCGTCCTTAAGGTCTCCAACAAGGGCCTCAACTCCTACAAGGACCCCGACAACCCCGGGCGCCTGGTCCCACCCAAGCCCAAGGGCGGAGTCAGTACGGGAGGAGGAGGAGGAAGTGGGGCTTCCAAGAAGGCAGCGCTGGATTGGAACAAGTTGATCCGACGCGCGTTAGAAGGGCTGCACGAGTCTGGAGGGTCGTCTCTCAGGAGCATCGAACGCTTCCTGAAGTGCCAGGCGGACGTAGCGAGCCAGCTAACGGGCACAGCGGCGCCCAGGATCTTCCACCAGCAGCTCAGGCTCGCGCTGAAACGGGCCGTTGGGCACGGGCGTGTCCTTAAACACGGCCCGCTGTTCCGGCTTGCAAACAGCAACGATGGAAGCGACGGTGGGGATGGACGTGTAGCGCTGGAGTCTCTGCCTCCTGTACGCCCTCTGCCTCATGAGAAAGATCGGGTAAGAGCAGGAGATAACACGCAGTACGTTTCAGTGTGTAAGCTTTCATCACATAACGGGAGAAAACGACGAGGAGTGAAAACCTCAGGCTTTGGGACGATACGGCTCATACAGGACGATACAGCTTCTTGCTTTTATGAATTTCAGTTCATAAGGCAAGAAATAGGTATTTGACGAGACCACTTCAGACCAGTTCAAGCACCTGTTTGACTCTTAGTGCCAGAATGATTCAGTTCAGCACTGATATACTGCCACTAGATCGTCATATCAGAGCTGAACTGAATCACATTGGGTGTGAACTGAGTCATACTGGCACTAAATAGTCATGATTCAGTTCAGCATTGATGTGATTCAGTTCAACACTGATACAACTCTATATTAATAGTGCCAGTGTGATTCAGTTCAAGCTCAGATATGATTTGGTTCAGCATCTGTTTGACTCTTGGTGCCAGAACGATTCAGTTCAGCACTGATATAACTCTATTTGGTGCCAGTATGATTCCGTTCAGCACTGATATAACTCTATTTGGTGCCAGTATGATTCCGTTCAGCACTGATATGACACTCTTTGGTGCCAGAACAATTCAGTTCAGCACTGATATGACTCTGTTTGGTGCCAGTATGATTCAGTTCAAGCACCTATTTGACTCTTGGTGCCAGTATGATTCCGTTCAGCACTGATATAACTCTATTTGGTGCCAGTATGATTCCGTTCAGCACTGATATGACACTCTTTGGTGCCAGAACAATTCAGTTCAGCACTGATATGACTCTGTTTGGTGCCAGTATGATTCAGGACAAGCACCTATTTGACTCTTGGTGCCAGTATGATTCAGTTCAGCACTGATATGACTCTGTTTGGTGCCAGTATGATTCAGTTCAATCACCTATTTGACTCTTGGTGCCAGTATGATTCAGTTCAGCACTGATATGACTCTATTTGGTGCCAGTATGATTCAGTTCAAGCACCTATTTGACTCTTGGTGCCAGTATGATTCAGTTCAGCACTGATATGACTCTATTTGGTGCCAGTATGATTCAGTTCAGCACTGATATGACTCTATTTGGTGCCAGTATGATTCAGTTCAGCACTGATATGACTCTGTTTGGTGCCAGTATGATTCAGTTCAGCACTGATATGACTCTATTTGGTGCCAGTATGATTCAGTTCAAGCACCTATTTGACTCTTGGTGCCAGTATGATTCAGTTCAGCACTGATATGACTCTGTTTGGTGCCAGTATGATTCAGTTCAAGCACCTATTTGACTCTTGGTGCCAGTATGATTCAGTTCAGCACTGATATGACTCTATTTGGTGCCAGTATGATTCAGTTCAGCACTGATATGACTCTGTTTGGTGCCAGTATGATTCAGTTCAGCACTGATATGACTCTATTTGGTGCCAGTATGATTCAGTTCAAGCACCTATTTGACTCTTGGTGCCAGTATGATTCAGTTCAGCACTGATATGACTCTATTTGGTGCCAGTATGATTCAGTTCAAGCACCTATTTGACTCTTGGTGCCAGTATGATTCAGTTCAGCACTGATATGACTCTATTTGGTGCCAGTATGATTCAGTTCAGCACTGATATGACTCTATTTGGTGCCAGTATGATTCAGTTCAGCACTGATATGACTCTGTTTGGTGCCAGTATGATTCAGTTCAGCACTGATATGACTCTATTTGGTGCCAGTATGATTCAGTTCAAGCACCTATTTGACTCTTGGTGCCAGTATGATTCAGTTCAGCACTGATATGACTCTATTTGGTGCCAGTATGATTCAGTTCAAGCACCTATTTGACTCTTGGTGCCAGTATGATTCAGTACAGCACTGATATGACTCTATTTGGTGCCAGTATGATTCAGTTCAGCACTGATATGACTCTGTTTGGTGCCAGTATGATTCAGTTCAAGCACCTATTTGACTCTTGGTGCCAGTATGATTCAGTTCAGCACTGATATGACTCTATTTGGTGCCAGTATGATTCAGTTCAGCACTGATATGACTCTGTCTGGTGCCAGTATGATTCAGTTCAAGCACCTATTTGACTCTTGGTGCCAGTATGATTCAGTTCAGCACTGATATGACTCTGTTTGGTGCCAGTATGATTCAGTTCAGCACTGATGATTCTATTTGGTGCCAATATGATTCAGTTCAGGCGCGGTGTAATTCAGTTCAGCACTGATATGATTTGGTTCAGTACTGATGTGACTCTCTAGTGCCAGTGTGATTCCGTTCAGCACTTATGACTCCGTTCAGGCTCCGTGTGATTCGGCTAAGTGCCAATAAGTCTCTCCTACACCACTAGTCATGCTGTAGGGCTGTTTGGAGCTCAAGAAGTTTATTTTCTAGGTCTGAATAATGCCATGTTTTGTATTGAATATGACACTCACCTGAAAATTCAATCATACCTAATAATATGGTGCAGAAATGTTCAGAAGTGCTAAATTATTGCGGGTGTAAAACCCTAGCTCTCTTTATGAGCATGTCCGTTGCAGTAAATGCAGCGGAGTCTGCGTTGTGGACGTGGTGTCGGTGTCTGAAGTTGATGTCAAATCATGTTTGTTAGATGGTGAAATATACACGTGGATACGTCTGTAATATATAAATATATCGGATGTGTATCGTTATCACTAATATTTATACCACCATTCATCACTAAATGTTTCTTAACATGTGCAAACTTTTAGGAGAAAGTTTTAACATGCTCTTTTACACACACTTTTTTAAAATGTGAACGGTTGTATACGGAACTGGAGAGAAGTTTCTTGTTCCCCTGATGGAAAGAGCGACGTCGCCTAAACCACATGAGAGTGGCGGAGGCAGGCGTGAAGTGTTCAGCTGCCGCACGCACCTTTAATCGTCTCGCATACTGGCTTTTTAGTTTAGTTTTCACTCCGGCTGCAGCGAAGTTTCACTTCCTGCTTCATAATCCGATTAAAGGTGCAGTCTGAAGTTTGAGAGGCTGCTTTTAGTGATCGATAGTGGAACGAATTTTGAATATACTTTAGGGAAACTGTGTGAACGTCATCACGCAGTGTGTAGTGTTCATTTTTTTGCTTTTGTTTAAAATTTTTCTGGCCCTGAAATGGACAGCACTGTGGGGGGGAAGCTGTGGCATTGTACTGGTTTTTTTTTTTTTTTTTTTAAATTTTGCCACTTAAAGCAGTACAAGTTTATTTCCGAATGTTACGCAACTTGTTAGTGATGATTTTTCCAGATGTTCATTTTATTCTACAGTTATTGTCAAAGATTTTTTGATATAGCTTTGATTTTATTTTACACCCCCCTTATCAGTTGCTGTGTCGACAGACGTGATCATTATTATGGGATGTCTCGGTTCATGTTTACACGAGCCAAAATGATAAGGGCTGTGTTTAAACATTTTCTTTTCGGTCATGACCCTCTGCCGTTATGGTCAGAGGTCTACGTTGGTGTCCGTTTAGTTCCGTTCACCTACAGACGACTCGGTTCACCTCCGTTTGCATCTTGTTTTTGGTTTCTGTTCACATTAGGTGAGCTCTGACATGCAAATTTGTTCCACCGGTACAGAAACCTGTCGCTGCTCGACTTCTTCGAATAAACACCTGAGGAATCGGTCGCTTTCGTACATCATAAGGGGTGTTCACACGGCACATATTTGCATCGATGCTGCACCGATGTATTTTGTTGCGATATATCTTACACCGGTGTAAATTTTGTGGAGCGTTCACACGTCACAAACCTGCTTACTAGAGAGAGGCGTGTTAGCACCGGTGCAGCCTCACTTGCGTTCACATGGCAGTTTTTGCGACCGTGCTATACGATCGTAATAATGCGGAAATGAAATATGCGCATGTGTGAAACTGTACTTCCTTTTCCCGGTTGTCATGGCATCACCAAGCGCCGGGAAAACAACGTGGACGAAGACACCAGTGTTGCCAGATACTGCTGACGTTTTCCAGCCCAAAATATGTTCAAATCCGCCAAAATGCACTTAAAACCGCCCAATCTGGCAACACTGGAAGACACGCAGTTCTGTTGTTGATATTCGCCATTTTGGAAGCGCAAAATACCAGGATGCAAATTATGCAATGCCCGTATGTAATCAACTCTCCTCACGCGTAGCGAGTCTACCCCTGTAGCGTTCAGACGTCCCATTTTGTATCGGTGCTGCCCCGCAAACTAGCATTTACTCCGGAGTAAATTTCTTAAACCACCTCCCGAGCAGGGTTAGATTTGCACCGGTTTAAGCAGCTTTCAGGGGCGACACCGCTATAACTTTGTACCGTGTGAACGCTCTACCGGGGCAGCCCCGGTGCTACACCGGAGTAAAAGTTGCCGTGTGAACACCCCTATAGTCCTTAACGCTGAATTATCTAAAGGGCGAATGTAGTGATGTGTGGCATATAGGGAACCGGTTCCAAATTGTCCGATCCATCAGAATCATATGCTTTTCTGATAGTTGTGTGTTGTAAAAACTCCCGACATAACCCCAAACTCTGCATCTACACTGCTGTAAACCTGTAACGTGAAGCAGTCACTGCGGCGAGGAAGAATCACGCCAAAGCGTGGCTTCATTTCACAAGGAAAGTTGATAACAGTGCTACTTGCAATGCTTGTTTGTTTGTTTGTCTGTAAAATGATTTTGAAACACCAGCGGTGTGTTAAAACATCTTTCAGTGTAACGTGGGCTTAAGATTCCAGGGATGCCATGTATTTGACTCTACACACGAGCGGCATTACATCCCAACAGAGCAGCATGTCTGTTACTGAGGGTAAATATCCTGTGATGTAATAACGTTTTTAGCATCTCGTTCTCTCATTTCATCCATTTTAGATGATGACTGACTGACTGACAGACAGATTGTTGCTATGAGGCTGCGAGGGGACGACTAGCTGCTCGACTCGCCCAGCAGCGAAACCCTTTCACTACGCTGTGTTCAGACTCGGATTATAAAACCGCGACGGTGGCGCTAAAAACCTACTTTTTTTCCCCACACGGAAAACTGACTGGGAATCGATAAAGAATCGGACTGATGAGCAGAATTGGTAATGGCATTGGTGTCAATAAAATCGTATAAATTCCCATCCCTTGTCGTACATGATACAGGATTGATTCGCTACTGATTTGCACCTATATGACTCTCTTCAGGCTCAGTATGACTCAATTTGATTCCTCACCAATATGACACTCTCTATCTCTGGTATGGTTTGATTCTGCACTGGTAGGACTCTCTTCAGGCCCAGTATGACTGTTTTTGTTTGATTCCTCACCAGTATGACTCAATTTTGCACGGATCATACTCTCTTCAGGCCCAGTATGATTTGAATCGATTCAGCACCGATATGACTATTTAAGCGTGATGATGCTCTTCGATTCAGGCCCAGTATGATTTGGTTCAGCAATGATGTGATTTTATTCAGGCCCAGTAAGATTCAGAAGAGCACTGATGCGAGTCGATTCAGGCCCAGTATGATTTGGTTAAGCGCCAGCATGGTTCCTTACACTGTTCTACTACTAAACACGGTTGTTTAGAGCTCAGGAAGTTTATTTTCTAAGCCTGTTCAAGCCCAATATGATTCGGTTCAGCAATGATATGATGTGATTTAACTTGGGGGGAGAAAAAGTGTGTGTAAGATTCAGGTCAGCACTAATGTGATTCCGTTTGGACCCAGTATGATTCGTTTTGTCCGCGGTATGATTTCCGGGCTATTTAATTCACTTTGACACTGATATGACTCCCTTCAGGCCCAATATGATTTGATTCAGCGCTGATCTGATTCACTTTGATTCAGTTTCAGTTAAATATAAAATCACAATCCTGTATTCTGTGTGCAACGTTTACTAACCATGATCTGATGACTAAAAATGTTTAGTGTGTGGGGTTTATCTACAGAAACACACTGGACAGACAAAACAAAGGTATAAACACTGCTTCTGTCCTGAGTGTTGAGGGATTTGTGTACTCGGCACTGAATTATTCCATTACACCTCCCTATTCATTTGATTCTCCAGTGTGTCTGTCTCTCTCTCACACGTGCACGCTCTGTCTCTCATATGGGGGTCACTGCCAGGGCAGAGGAGGGGGTTGCGAGTCAAATGGAGGTCATGGATACACACAGAAAATCTCATCGCTGTTTATTTTGAGGTGTGTGTGTCTGTCACATTAAGATGACGTGGTGTATGTGTGGGTCAAGTTGAGAGCGTGGCGCTGGCAGTAATAGTCGTCAGTATGAGCATCCGTAACCTCCATGTCACCCTCGCAGCTGCCGGCGTTTGGGTCAATCTCCGGACGTGAGAAAATCCTGACTATAAACGAGCACAACACCACAGCGTTACGTAACAACGCCGCGGCTTCATCGGCACTGCGGTTAGATTAACTCCCGACATAACCTTCTGAAATAATTCCTAAATTATTAGTTTAAAAAAAGAAATCTAAAAATCAGATCAAATTTATAATCTACGTTTTGTGCGTTTGGCTTGTCATAGGAAAGGAAGAGGGATATCAGGGGGAGTGAGAGAGGGAGGGACTGGATAAGGGAGATTGGGGAGAGAGACAGGAGAGGGGGAGAGAAATGGGAAGATGGATGGATGGACAGGGCAGAGAGATGGAGACTGGGAGAGAGAGAAATGGGGGGTCAAGAGGGGGAGAGGGTGAAAGTAAGACAGACGGGGGAGAGTGAGTGGCAGACAGACGGGAGAGAGAGGGAGACGGGGGGACAGAAAGGAGAGCAGGAGAGAGGGACAGACAAGTGAGTGAGAGACAGACAAAGGAGAGAGGGACAGACAGACAAAGGGGAGAGACGCAGGAGAGGGAGAGAAAGATGGGGAGAGAGAAATGGGAAGATAGGGCAGGGGGGAGAGAGACAGATGGACAAAGGAGAGAGACTGGGACAGACAGGAGAGAGGGAGAGAAATATGGAGACTGGGGGAGAGAAATGGGAAGATGGACAGAGAGAAGGAGACACCAGGGGATGTGGAGAGTGTCATTAGTATTGGCACCCTTAATTATCGCTCGTTTTGTTGATGCTGAGCCTGTAGCACATCCTCACTCTGCGCAGACCTCTGTGTGAACCCACTGTGATGGATTTGAGGATGACAGCTGAACACATGATCTGACACGCGCGCGCACACACACTCTGAGGTTCATTAGCTCCTGATAGCCGTATAAGTTACGCTCTGTTGTCCAAAAGCGGATAAATGTCTCGCAGTCGCTGTACGACCGAGAATCCTTCGACAAATTGCACTAATGTGTAATGCGGCGTGTCTCACTTATCTTGCGCGCGCTCTCATGCGTTTTTTTTTTAACCTCCTTATACAAGTTCAACGCAAAATGGCAAACCAAGCTATGAAGTATTAAAGCGAGTGCATTAATATAAACCTACACCGTCCGAGCTGCTGTTATAGAACATTAATCAACACCTTGTGACCAATCAAAGTCCAGAACTCAGCAACACTGCAGTGTAAAGTATGAATGATGTTGCGCAAGTTATATTGTGTTTATAGCAGCAAGCGATCAAGATGGAGTGGAAAAATGGTGTGTGTGTGAAGGCACTGCTGCGGTGTTGCTGTTGTATGTGGTGTAAAGACAGACGGGTGAAAATGGAGAGATGGAGAAGAGAGAGGATGAGTTTCACATGTTAATGAGAGACCTTGAGTGGAGACAAGCCAAGGACGATATTGTGTGTGTGTGTGTGTGTGTGTGTGTCTTGCTTTTTATAGGTTGCTATTACACTGTTTGGGTTTATTGTGAACCAATAGGGATGCTGCTTTCTCTTTTCCTACCTTTTCCCCCTCGTGTGTGTGTGTGTGTGTAAGGTCAGACTTGGAGAGAAATGAACCAGATAAATCTCTCACTGTGGCCGAGCTCTTCCCTTCCTGGACCTGTTCAACACACACACACTCCTCTTTTTGTCTTTCATGTCCAGACCTGCTTGCTCTTCACTGCTGTGTCTAGTCGGGCAGGAATGAACACACACCTCTCACTCAGGACTTGTGGATTAATGACTCGAGCACGCCTCATTGTTTTGTGCTCCTATCCAAATTAGGTGGTTTTAAGCCACGCCTCTTTCCTGGAGACTAATGGATGCAGAGGAGACGCACCTCCTTTTCTGTGACTATTAGAGGCCACGCCTCCACTCATACTGATGTGCACACAGACCACGCCTCCTTCACGTCAGTCTCGGAGCTGTTTATTTTTGGTCTTATTAACTTCCAGAGTGCTGAAGGAGCGACTGTTTTATAGTTGCTAGAATGTAAATGAGAACAGGAAGTAACTCAGTCTGAGGGCTTTCCACGACATTAACAATAAACGGATAAAAAATTACAAGTTCTTTACGGGGGGGGGAGCTGTAATTACCGGGATGTTGAACAGAATAAAATGCTTCAAGCTGTGCTGTTATAGGAAAATAACTTTCTAACTTCAGGGAGGAAAAGGTGGGTGTGTTTCCAGATGCATCTCACATCCTGTCACTGATTATTTTCCTGTAACAGAATGACAGTGAGTGTTTTTTCTTTGTTTATGTAAGGAAGGAATTAAAAGAACTTGTATGGCTTGAAGTTCAGCGCTACAGACGGTTTCGATCACACGTGTGTGTGTGTGTGTGAGTGCGCGTGCACAGGCAGAAATCACACCACCTGTGTGTTTATTGAAAGTCCGTGAGGAACACAGGTGACAGGTGAGGTTTCCTCTCAGATGAGAAACTCATCACGGTGATAAAATATCAGTGTTGTGAGGAAGAACAGTGTCTGATGCTGGAAACGGCCCAGAGAGATGCTCTGATTGGCTGCTGTGAGCTATAACGCGCACACCATTTCCTGTTGCAGTGAACTAAAAATAGCGCACTGTCTTCACCACATGCAGCCTGTTAGTTACTACACACACACACACTGCAGTATTCATGTGTTACTACTATCTAAGGTGCTCGAACTCTGTCTCCGTGTTGAGCAATTTTATTTTACGAAAGCTTTGTGGTTGGAGAAACGTCTCCATCTTGCTCGTGGTTCATCTTTTTTTGCTTTTTGTTTTTTCTTGTATTTAAACCTTGATGAGGCTTGCATGGATTGACCTCTCCTAATGCGGACCTTTGTGACTGCCTTTTGGTGTGTGTGTGTGTCCCTGTCCATTCCAAACGGTGCAAGTGGTCAAATATTGAGCCGTTAACACATCACTCCTGTTTCCATTTTAAAAGCAGCGTCTCGTTTCTCAAGCTATAAATAAACCCTCTGCTTGATTATCCAGGACATGTTTGGTGTCCGAAGTTTTTGCTTGCCCTGGAGGTAAGAGGTGAACGTAGCCGAGACCTTAAGGGAAGCTGCTTCAGGGTGGAGGCGTGGCTTAAGTTGAAGTGATTGTTGCCCAAATGAGGATGGGTTCCCTTTTGAGTCTGGTTCCTCTCGAGGTTTCTTCCTCATGTCGTCTGAGGGAGTTTTTCCTCGCCACGGTCACCACAGGACTGCCTAGTGGTAGCGTGTCCGCCTCTCGATCGTGAGTTCTATTCACGGTCAGGTCATACCAAAGACCATGATAAAAATGGTACCTACTACCATGTGGCAAGGCACGCTGCAATACAGATGCGAGGGGGGAGTTAAACTCTCGTGGTTACCAGAGGACCCGCCCCCCACTGTAACCTGAGCTATGTAATGGGCGAGAGGCCGAGGGCTGCAGAAACGGAGATCGGTGCCACACGGCACGGGAAGGGCTTTAACTAAAGTCGCCACAGGCTTGATCATTGGGGATAAATTAGGGATAAAATTGGCTCATGTTTTAAGTCGTTCGAATTCTGTAAAGCTGCTTTGCGACGATGTTTATTGTTAAAAGCGCTGTACAAATAAACTTGGCTTGACTAATACAGTTGACCTTGTTTGCTCTGCTGAGCCGCACGATGTTTTGTGCTGAATTGGTCCAGGTTTAAGGTGGACCGGGAACTAGTGACTCACTTCTCGGAAAGCACTATCTGCCCTCTTCCACATACATGAGCTTAGAGATTGAGCCCATGGCTGGCCAGCTTCAGTGTGATTGACAGGAGAATGAGTATGCCCTGCCCACTGAGACGGCACGGCCTTTCAAAATTAGGCCATTATTAAAAAATGTTCTGTTTCCGGTCCACTGGCCGGGTGAGTGCTGTTTGTGCGGTTTAAAATTTTTTTTTTTTACGCCGGTTTTTCGACTTTTTTTAAAGAAATTTTTTGGGGCTTTTTTCACCTTTATTGGATAGGACAGTGTAGACAGGAAATGAGCAGGTGAGGGAGAGAGATGGGGAGGGATCGGGAAATGACCTCTGGTCAGAATCGAACCCGGGTCCCTGGATTTATGGTGTGGCGCCTTATCCACCTGAGCCATGACGCCCCCAGGTTTTTCGACATTTTTTTCCGGGTTCATAAATCTAAAATCGAACTTGACATTTCCGCATTCCCAGGGCTTTCCACTAAGGCTCATACTAGCCAGCCATGACAAATAAGTAGCCAGCCGGGGGGAGTAAACACAAAATAAACTCCTGTGCACGCAGTTCCCAGGATTAAATGTATTTTCCACAGACCATTTATTTATTCACTTTACTCAAATACAAAGTAAAATGGCAGTAAATCTTTTCTTTTCTTGCGTATTGCATCATGAGGCGTTCCTGGCTTGTAAATCTTTTATTTTCGGTGCATGACACATTCACGCAGTTGAGCATGCTATGAATTAACAACGACAACGGTCTGCAGTGGGGCTACACAATTACACACTCGGCCAACATTTCTCCATTTGTGTATGAAAATACACTCCAACCACTCAGTTTGGGTTCATTTACAACCAACGGTGTCTTTTGATGCCGGCACATAATTGAATGAGAGAAGACTGGTTTACCGGAGACAAAATAAGCGTCATCTCTGCTTCTGTTCCCTCCGACACACTACTGCCTCCGCCGAGTGCGCGCGCGCACACCGTGTGTTGGGGCCGCGGATGAGTTACTCTCCCTTGATCAACGAAGTCGGCGGGGAATTTGTGGTTATTATCGGTACAAACAGCGCGAATCACAACTTAAATGAGTGCGGTTCAGTTTGACATTATTGTCAGTCCGTTAGATAAACATTTAATTTTATTAAAATTGAAAATTAATATTTAGAGCCTGTGGGCTACAAAAATAAGTCATTAAAGTAGCCGGCTGGACTTAATTGTGTAGTCGGCAGCCGGCGCTTGTGGAAAGCCCTGCATTCCGCACAGAATATAGAACTGAATCAGCTCTGCGCATGCGCCGTGCGGCACAAAAAAATGGCAGCCACCATGAAGGAAGGAGATCCGGAGTTTTCAAACATTTGCTTAAGTGTGAAATCGCAAAATGGTATTCTAGCGAACAACAAAATAGTAAAGATTCAGAAAAACAAATCATTCAGTGATCATTTTAATAGTGTAATTTCATCCGAACTAGGCCTAACGCTCGATTTAGAACTACAAAAGTCCGTGTGTCGGACATTTTAAGTACCTTTGTAAAAGTTTTGCAAATGTTGCAGTCAGCATTTAAAATGCTAACTTAAAGTTTTTGTACAAGTTTCAGTTGATTAAACTGTCATTTTATTAAATGTGTCTGCTTTTGTAATAAAAAAGTACTGAAAGAAAAAGCAAACACAGCATTGCGATTTCTTATCCATCCATATATATATTAAAAAAAAAAAAATCCCTCCCTCCCGACTGAATTTTTTTTGCTCACCTGGTGGACAGGAAACGGATTTTTTTTTTTTTTAAAGATATTTTTTGGGCTTTTTTCACCTTTATTGGATAGGACAGTGTAGAGACAGGAAATGGGTAGGTGAGAGAGAGATGGGGAGGGATCGGGAAATGACCTCGGGTCGGAATCGAACCCTGGTCCCCGGATTTATGGTATGGCGCCTTATCCACCTGAGCCATGACACCCCCAAGAAATGGATTTTTTTTTTTTTTTAAGGATGGCCTTAAACTGAACAGAATCCTATTGGGAATGAATTGGATCAGGAGTCAATTGAATGAGCGAGTGATTGGTTTAATGGTGCAGGTTTTTTTTTTTTTGTATGTGGGTGAGAGTCGTATTGCCTGAAAGAGCATGTGATGGTAATGTCTGTATTAGGGTTGGGCGGTATTACGGTAAGAAGGTATCCCGAGGTATCCAAAAGTACCAACGGTATCGGTCTCATTACCGTCATTTAAAAAAAATATATAATATCTAAATAAATATGGAGTACATGAGGTCATAATATAAAATAATAAATTGAAGATCATCCCGAATAACTGTGTGATCGTATTTTCACTAATTCTATCAATTTCCTAAAGAAGTTCTCATCGCGTGCAGGGTTGTTTATGTCGTTACCATGGCAACCCTGCGTGACATTGGGAGTCTGACAGAGAGCTTCGCAAGAGACTGAGACCGCGGTTGAAAGATGGCAAGTCAAGATAACGAGTTAGTGGCAAAAAAAAAAACAACATCGGCAGTGTGGCAGTATTTTGGTTTCAAACCAAACGAAAAGGAAGAGCCAGCAATAATGTAAATGACCGCGCAAAATCGAAAAAAATCTAATATGTCCCCTAAGGCACACCATAGCCTGGGGTACTCCACTTCCACGAGATCTCTCCAATGAGTTGTGTTTTGAGTAGGTTACATGAGTAACAACAAGGTAAAATAATATAACGTATGACATTTGGGATGTGGGTAATAAACGTTTGAAATGTCATCTACTGAAGAAACGGAAGAAAACATCGTAGCGTAAACTGTTCGGTTTCTGGTGGGAATTAGCAATGCGCTTGCTATCTTTGTTGGGTGTGTTAAACCGTATGGATTTAAGTGGAATAATTGTAAGGAGTTATGTGATCAAGACAACGTTTTAAGCAAGGTAAGGCCATTTGATTATTAATTTCCCCGCCATGGCATGACGTGGGCCCATATGATTTTGCCTTGTGCAGCTATCACGCATTTGAATTAGGTTCGCCTCATTTGCGCTGAAGAATATGGTTTATCGCGCAGTGTAAACGGACTTGGGTGTTGGTTGATTCTTTTTCTTTTCTTTTTTTTATTTCCCATGCTTGAAAGGGTATGATCCTGCTCATCGTGTACTTTTTTTAATGGAGTAGGTGAAATAGTGCTGCAAATGGTGTTTCAACGCAGACATGTGTAAACGACAGTTGAATGCTATTTTCAAGATGAAGGAAGAGTTGCGTGATGCTTTGAAATATCTCTTAATCCATTCATCAATGCACAAAATTCGCTTTGCTGCTTAATCCATACCACAATGCACACAATTCGCTATGCTGCTTTTAAATAGTACATTTGAGGCATAGGCGCAGGTCTGGACAAGGTCCGCCGGTATAGGCGCACGTTACACAGTAGGCCGAAACAAAATATTATTTTTTTCTCGGTAATACCGTATACCCCGGGAAAACACAGAGACGGTTTAAAGGTATCAAAATTTGGATACCGCCCAACCCTAGTCTGTATATAAATATATTTATCAGTCAGTTTTACTTGTAGATTTTAATTCCTTCTCCAAATGAGTCAGTTTCCTGTAGGAGGAGTGCAGATGAACTGAATCGTGTATATAAACTCCGCGTCTGGTTTTAAAGGGTTTTGGTGATCTCCGGGAAAAGGCACCATAACACCAGCAGAACCTGGGGCTCATTAACGCTCATTAAACCAGTGAACAGGTTTTAGTCCATCAGTGCAGACACTAACTAACTTGTCTTTACACGTCTACCTACTCACTGCTGTGTTTTATACCCAACAAATCTGTTCACGGACCGTCTCTGTGCTCCCCCCCAGCCCGTGGCTGAGCCCATCCCTATCTGCAGCTTCTGTTTGGGGACCAAGGAGCAGAATCGGGTCAAAGAGCCAGAGGAGCTCATCTCCTGTGCCGACTGCGGAAACAGCGGTGAGTTAATCGGAGGATAAAACACCTTCGTTACTCTTTTATAAAATAATTAATCTCATGAAAGTGTTACTAATATAAAGCACTGACACTGGAGACTCCTTCCATAACTGTGAAAATAATAAACGTCTCCTTACAGAAACCTTCACATCAACTGTTACTTTTTAAAAACCCTGTTTGTGGACCATCATGTCCGTATTAACCATAACATCTCAGAGTCGCCGCTGGACATAATTAATCAACAGCTAATCAGAACTGACAATTCCAGAGTGCTGTGGTAAAGCGGAGTGCTCAACACAGCGGGTTTTGTAGAGAACAGGAAGTCGTTTATTGATGAGAGACGCGGGCTTTAGGAATGTTAGCCGTAGTGGTTTGACACCGTGTGCGTTTGTGGCTTTCCTCCTCAGGTCATCCATCCTGTCTGAAGTTCTCCCCGGAGCTGACGGCCCGAGTTAAAGCTCTGTGGTGGCAGTGCATCGAGTGTAAAACCTGCAGTAGCTGTCAGGACCAGGGCAAAAACGCGGTACCTCTTTTTAAAATTTATTTACTGATTTTGACTGCTTCCTCAGTGACGCAGATCTGGCAACCTTAAACGCTTTAGGACACGAGGAAAAATGTGATGGAACTTCATGTGTACAATTGTACACGTTCTGTCCGAAGGGGTTTAAACGCTTTGGCTTTGAAAGGTGCAGTAGTGGACGGTGTTTAATTCCTTATCTGTACATGATTGGGGGGGAGACGCATTAAGACGTGACCTTGGTGAAAAGGTATTGCGTTGCTTAGAAATCCTGTCCGATTAACCTGACTTCCTGTCTGACAGGAGTTGTAAAAGCATTCCGATCTTTTTATACACTCCCTACTCTGGATGCTGGGGCAGAGCTTCACGAATCATTTAAATACTGAACCCATCAAATTGTTAGAGACCTAATTTTTGGGGGAGAAAAGAAAAATGGACTAATCTTACCGAATGCATCTTTAACATCGGTGTATACGCAGAGTTTGCCCCCACAAAACAAAATAAAAACAGCAAGTGAGCCAATCAGCAGATGAATCTGGACTGGTTGACGATCGTGGCGGTGTTTTGAACTCGCTCCGATATGAACCAATTCCCCTGGAAGCCCCGCCTCCTCCCATACACTTTGTATTATGTTATCTACGCAGCCTTGACATGGTTTTCTCAATTTAAAAAAGGTGTGTTCTGTTCAGTGATTGGATGGTTGTTGGTTTTTGTTCATCACCAAACTAACCAGCCAATCAGGTCCCTTAAGTGTTTTAATAGTAAAAAATAAATCTTGTAGAGTTAGATGTTGTGTCTCTTGTTCTTATTGGGGTGTTTGTCCATTTCTCAGGCTGTTAAACCAGCACCGTTGTTTGTTAGTTTTTTACTGATTTATAGTTGGGTGGAAATGGAAACTGTGTGTGTGTACAGGAAAACTTGTTGCTGTGTGATTCCTGTGATCGAGGTTTCCACATGGAGTGTTGTGACCCCCCACTGACCCGAATGCCGAAAGGTATCCCCTCTCTCTCGATCTCTCACAACCCTGCTGCGTTCAAACTTCCTGCGTGTGTCTGTATATTCTGCACATAAACGCATATTTCTACCTTGTCATATTCACATTTTATCATCTCCACGTCACGCGTAAACTCCTCTCCTTTTCCTCCAGGTATGTGGATCTGTCAGATCTGCAGGCCGAGAAAAAAGGGACGGAACGTTTTACATGAAAAAGCAGCACAAATCAAGCGGCGGTACAACGCCCCCCTGAGTCGACAGAAGGGCAGGTAATGCCACGCCACGCCACACCCTCTGATCATCTTTACTCATTACTGGCATGTTTCAGCTCGTTGTTTGTTTTTCTGCTTTTAAAATCCTGCCCACGCAATCAACACAAGAATCAGAAAAATACTTAAATATTTATCCTGAGTTTTATTCCCCTACAGAACGGTTTCTTTTGAGATGCTGTATGCTTTAGAAAATTTCACAAAAAGATATATATGAATAAATATTCCCATTCGGGGCTTGTTTGTTTGAGCTCCTCCTTCCTCCAGCCATGATTTGACCGTTACGATTTTATTTATTAATACGCACACGTGAAGGATTTATTTATTTATTTAAATTCCAGTCATCAAATCAGGTTTTTCTGTTCCATGTTTTATTGCTTATTTATTTATTTGCATTTTTATCACAAATTTTACTGACTGTCATCTTAGTTTGCATATAAAATTGGGTTACTTTTTTGTTTTTTCTGATTTTATCAAATTGGGTTGCGTATTTTTATTGGTTTCACTTTTTTTTTTTTTTTTTTAATTTACTTTCTAATTAGGATCTCATTGTTAGATTTGAAAAACAGAAACCTATTTGTTCGTTACTGATTTAGTGATTTATTTAAATGTCCATTAAGTTTTATTTTTCTTCATTTACGTTTTTTGTTTAAATTCCAGTTGGGCTCTGGTTCTGATTCATGAAAATTTATTTTTAAAAAATTCTGATAAATATAATCTGATTAAATGCCAGTTTAGTTTTTGTAAAACATTCCTCCATGACATGAAGGAAAATCAGCGCTTTAATTTCTCAACTTTTCCACCACCAGTTGAAATCTGCATTGCGATGCTATTTATTTATTTATTTCCCCTCTGAAGAGCTTTCATTGTTTAAAAAAAAAAAGTCTTAACTCTTGTGAATTTCACGATCGGTGAATCGATCAGACGTGTGGATGAAACAGAACAGACCTGAATGTTTCCCCTTTTCCACCAAATCAGTTCCAGGGCTGGTTCGGAGCCAGTGCTGGTTCACAACTCGTTCAACTTGCGAGCCAGCTGAGAACCAGTTTGCTTTTCCATAGCTCACGGTGCTAAGCGGAGCCGCGTCATTACGTCGCTGTGTACGTCAGTTACGGCGCTACGTTTACATAAATCTTGGCACGAATATCGAAGCAAAAACAACACGGAAGAAGCAGCAGCGGCAACAGCAATAATAATGGATGACTTCGCGTTTGTACAGCTGCTGCTTCTTGTTGCTTAAAAATGGCGATCTTTCGCGGTCTTGTTGTTGGTCTTAACAACTCCGCCCGCCCCCCCGCTGACGTAAGCGGTTCTTTCCTCTGGCCCAGCAGAGAGTTGGTGCTAGCCTGGAACCGGTTTTTCTGGCCCCAGAACCAGTTCTTTGTCAGTGGAAACAGAAAACCCGGTTCCAAACTAAGCACTGGCCCCGAACCAGCCCTGGAACTGCTTTGGTGGAAATGGGGCATGGGTGTGAATGTTGTAGTGAATTGTTCGTTAATCCTGATGTGGTTTATTAAACGCCGGTGGTTCTGTCTGCCTGTAGGCCAGGTCGCCCCTTTAAGAAACTTCGGGGGAGCGGGCGTGGCCGACGGAGGAGAGGCGCTGGAGCAAGTCACTCACGAGGCTCCGCCTCCCCGCACTCGTCCTCGAGTTCGTCATGCGATGGCTACCTGGGTGACGGTTACCCAGGTGACGACCGGCTCCTGTTCTCTCGGCGTGAGGAGGAGGATGAGTCTCAGGGCGTGGCACGCTTCAACAGGAAGACCAAAGGGCTGATCGACGCCCTGAGCAAGTTCTTTACTCCGTCGCCGGACGGACGCAAATCCCGTACAGAGTCGCTTGACTACGCACAGCAGCACCGCATTCGCAAGAAGAGCGGCCGGAAATCAGACGCGCACCAGCGCACAGGGGGTGAGTATGAGCACCGCCACAGTGTTTCACACGGTGAGATGAAACGCCACAAAACGGCAGGAGATTAATTGTAATTATATTATAATATACCACAGCACCGTCAGACTCTGATTGGTCCAGAGGTGGTGTGTTTTAATTTTCTGTAACAGCAGCTGTGACAGGGTTTATATTATATTAGCAGATTTATATTCATGCACGTTAACGTTTCTGTAGTGTGTAATCATTGATATGGAAGTTTTCTGTAAATGGATGTTTATCATTCATGGAAGGAGTCTCCAGTATCGACACTCTGTACCATTCAGAGTCAAAGCTGTAACTTTAAGTTTCTTGACATGTTTGGGATCGGTGTCTGGTTACGCAGCAGGCTGGGGTTTTTCATCTTACTGACTTCAGAATGAAAGGCTGGTGAGGGAACAACCGTTTATAGCTGCTGTAACACAAGTGAGAACAGGAGATAACTTAGTTCATGGAATGAGGAAATGGGAGCAATAAGTGTGTGTGTGTGTGTGTGGCAAACCCACAGACAATCAAGAGTGTGGTGACGACTGGAAGGAAGATGAAGAGAAGTTGCCGGGACACGAGAACCTGACTGAGAAGGACGTGGAACTTTTCAGACACATCCAGGAGCTGGCACTACAGGTATGGATGGAGGGATGGATGAAATGATGTCGAGATGGGTGAGTGGAAGGCAAGGAGAGAGAATGGGAAGGAAGAACAGGTGAAGTGAAGGGAGGGTTAAAAAGAAGCCCAGGAAGGATTTCTGCAGGGTTTCAAACAGCGTTGCCATAACAACCATGTACCGTATTTTCCGGACTATACGTCGCTCCGAAGTTTAAGTCGCATCTGCCAAAAAAATGCATTATGAAGACGAAAAAAACACATACGTCGCACCGGACTACAAGTTGCACTTTTTTGAAGGGTTATTCTATCCATAGAGTCTGTGATTGTATCTGATAAGCGGCGCGTGGTTACTGCGCGACTGCATTGTTTATTTAATAAACGAACAGCTGAGCAGTGATAACGCGCCCTTTGCCCTGTAAGTAGCCTAGTCTGATTATTTTAAATATCTACTACTATCTTTAATACTATCACTATTGTTATTACTAATAGCCTATTTTATTATTATTATTATTATTATTATAACTAATATTAGTAGCCCGTTACTATCGTTATTACTTGTGGTGGAAAAAAAAAAAAAATGTATACATCGCACCGGAGTATAAGTCGCATGGCCAGCCGAACCATGAAAAAAAGTGCGACTTATAGTCCGAAAAATATGGTAACCTTTAGCCTCGGTCACAACCGGCCGTACGTGCAAGAAACGGCCGGTCTACATGCAAGAAACGCACGGAGGGCGCGCATGTGACGTGCTGATTTTCAAGCCGCAGACCGGCCACAGAGGTTCTTTGTCATGTCAAACAAACTCTACGGGCGCTTGCGTTTTTTTCAGGTTGCAAGACAAACTTACGGCCAACGCACGTCTTTCTCCATGAACAAAAAAAGCGCAGCGATTTGGGAAACGCCAAAAATCGCACGGGCAAAAAAAATCAGTACGTCTGGTTGTGACCTAGGCTTTAGCAAGCTTGCTAGTTTGAGTGTCTGCACATGTTGGCTTTACCCTTGAATAATTTGCATATCGAACTGCAGTTGATCCAAAGTTGTTGCGCCGGTTTTATGACTCAAAGTCGTACGTAGCTACAGCCCCGGATCAGATATAAAACTTTTTTTTAATAAAAAAAAAAAAAATCAGCCAATGAAAAGGAGATTTTGGTGACTGTGTTTTGTTGTGATTGTTGCAATCTGCTCTGAGACGAGGTTCACGTTATGCAAAACTGAGTGTTTATGGTGTGTGAAGGCTCAGTGCACGAGTAGTCTGAATTTGCCTGAGGCTAGAAGGCTTCCATGGAGAAAAACACGCGTGCGTTCCTTTTGAAAAGGTTCATTTCAATAGCAGCTGGCAGACAGGACCGCTGTACACCAGTCAGACAATAGAACGCTGCGCAAGTGATATTTACAACATGGCCGCTGCTCTTTTTAGCCATAACGAGCTTCTGCTTAAAGGAATGCTTCAACCAGAAATGAAACATCGCTTGTTCACGTGGTTTTCTCACCATGAAACACGAATGCTTATGTTGTTGGTGCAAGTCTGCAGTGCACTCGTTAAATGGTTGTCGGTCTGCGTATCAGTCGTGCCCCACTCTATTATCCAGTGATGGGATCTGTGATGGGCTGTTTACGACCAAGTTAGAGCGTTGTTCAAATGCCTGAACTTTGCACGTTTGTTTTGTGTTTTCTGGCAGTTTGCTCTTGACGGTGTGTATAGGTGTGGTTTTATCACCCAGGCCTGTACTGAAATATAAAACTGCTCTGTTTGAGGACTAAAGCACTGCTGCATCATGCTCTCTCTAGGTTGATATGAAGCAAAGGACCAGGAAAACCATTAATCAAACTGGAAGTGGGATTATACGTCCAGGAAAGAAGTCAAATCGGCCACGTGATTCATTCAGGCGTCTATATTTATTTTATTTAATGTGAATGCGGTCAGTCAGCTGAGACGTGTTTCATCTCCAGGGTTTGAGCTATAAACTTAATGTCGCTGTTGCAGGTGACTTTTCAAAAAGCAGGTGAATCAGGATTCACTGAAGTAATTCTAGGTTTATTTAGCTGAATTAGGGTTTGGTAATCTAGTGAAATGTCCGATTTCTTTATTGTGACTTCAAAGCAGAAGATCCTGAGTTCAGTTCCCAGCAAGGACTGTAAAAAGTTAATTAAATTAGACAAAAAGAGGTGTATCTAAGTGTAATTCTGTGTAGAGAGGTATAAGAGGACAGAAGACAGGGTTTTTTCTAGAAAAATTTAGTGTGAGGGCGCTCACTATGGCGAGGGAGCGAAGCGGGGGGGGGATGGTGCCGGTTGTCCGTCCCCCCCTCCGCCGTGTGAAGCCTTTGAAAAATTAAGGCTACAGTGGGACATTCTGAGAGGGAAATTGTAACAAATTGTCTGTCAACATTGAAAAAGAAGTAATCTTCTGCCCCGGACAGTCTTTGGCTTTCTTCCGTTTCGTGCCGCGGGATGACATCTTTAAATGCCCAAGTGTCAACAAAAACAACTCGCGAACTACTTCTGTCAAAAGCTCCCGCGCCGGTGGGTGAAAGGTCATTCAGTCTTGAGAAATCTCGCTCTACAAGTCAGCTGACCTTGCATGTAACTCATGTCAAATCTCGCGAGAGCAGCCGCGACAAGTAAACAACTAAACATGGCACCTCAGTCTGGAAAACGCCAATTCGGATTGTTTTTGCACCGTCTGGCGGTGTATCTACTATGATTGGAATATTTTTGGAGTAATTATAACGTATTTGATGATCAGACATGTTGTCACGTGGTGTTGCTGAGATGTTTTCACGGAGAAAAGATCGTTTTGAGAAAGATTGCATGTTGTGCAGTAGCATACAAGTGCATGGCCTAAGTGTGACTTGGGGTTCAATCGGCATTTCGGTAAGGGGGCGCACGCCGAGAGTAAGAGGGCGCAGTGCCCCTGTTCTCCGGTTTAGACGAAAGCCTGGAAGATATAATAGGGGGTGGGGTAAGTGAGAAACGAAGGGGAAAAGATGGGGAGAGAGAGAGAGAGAGTGGCTGTCGAAGTGTTCTTATTCTTTTATGAGCCCTGTTAAGAATGTCGACCTAATTCACCTCAGTGAATCTAGAATCCCTGAAGTAAATCCAGATTCACCTGATTTCAAAAATCGCATGCAACATAGCTAATGAATAGGGTTAGGGGTATGTTAGGGGAGTACAACAACTGTTGTACTCCGGCTCTGAGGGTTTATACCGGTTTACCTCTGTCTGTCTGTATGAAACACCCTTTTTCTCAGCAAACGCTAATCGTAGCTATTTGGTACCAAACTTCAGCTTGGGGTTCGATACTGTGTATATTAGGGGTCGACCGATAATCGTCCTGGCCAATATGTCGGGCCGATATTCTGCATGTTTAGGGTTATCGGTATCGGCCATAATTTCCACCGATATGCCGATAACATGCCTTTTTGCAGCCGTTTCGTTCTTAACGCGACTGTCACTGCACGTCCTTTCCTGCACTCGCCTCTCTGAGTTCAGGAACACGGTCCCGCCCACCACAACATCTGATTTGTTTGGCACAAGAGATATAGCCAATCGACACGCGTAGCTAAACGCTGTGAACTGTTTCAAGGCGGCCGTACGGGCACTCGGGACATTCTTCATCTAAACTACTCGTTAAAATTGTCCATTTGCATCTGTGTAGCCAGGCAAACTTGGCTTACAGAAGGAAGCACTTGAATTAGCCTACAACCAACTAGTCTCGCTGAAGCTACATGTAATGCTTCCTTCACTACAATATAATCCTCCTAAATTGGGAATATTAGGCTTGGGCATTAAAAACATTAGAATGTAGACGGTTACTTGTTCAGTTGTTACATAATAGGGAGTGATAGCCGACTTTGTTTGATTTTACTTTTTAAAAAATGCTGCAGGCAGCTCCCTACACTTGATTTGTTATTTAAAAACTACTTGAAGTTGGTAAGTCTTACTTAGTTCTTAGTGTAAAAGAATCCAGAGTGTATTTTCATTTATTTTTTACTGAAAATGGTGAGCTGTAATATAGTAGGGAGTGATTTTATTTTTTTTATTGGTGAATATTTATTTTATTATTATTTTATTTCTCATTTTATTCTAACTAATGTTTGACTTTATTGTACAAATGCTGCTGGCATCTCCCTGCACAAAATTTCATGTTCAATTTTACAATTAAACATACATTTCATGGATATGAAGGTCTGTGTCAGTGTGTGCTATGTTTAATTTCATGTGAATTATAATGTTTACATTTATAGGTTATCGGCATCCCAATTCCATAATTATCGGTATCGGCCCTGAAAAAAACACATCGGTCGATCCCTAGTGTGTACCGTTTTCAGGTCTGTCGCACATCAACTTCCTGTTTACCAACTGAATGTATTTACAAAACACGTAGCGTAGATTTTGACGCTATTTCAAGAAGCAAAATGCTATTTCAGAATGACCGTTTACCAGGATGGTGTTTGAAATCCCTGGGGAGAGACGCTGCTCTTTACTTGTTTCAGGGTTCATTATTTGTTGAGGTCAACGTTCATAAGTGTCCTGTTCCTTCGATTGCTTGCATTCTGATCTAAGTGAGAGCGGGGGGGTTCGTCAGTGGGCAGTAGCTCGCAGTTCATCTTGTTACTACAAATTCTGCTACTACTGTTCTAGTATTAACACCACTGTTTCTACTAATGTCACTAATGCTATTTCTAGGTGTGTATTTAGGCACGGTCTAAAAGCAGAGCTTCCGCTTTTACTGTGAAATGTTAGTAAATAATCCTTTTTTAAAAGCAGATCAAAAATAAGCGCTGGATAAAAGCCCAGCCCATCTATCTCGTATAAATAAAGATACAAATTTAGTTGTGTGGTGGTTGGGTGTTTGAGATGCGTTGCCTTGCACTTATGATCAGGTTCCCTACGGTCGCGAAAATCGTTACATTTCATTACAGGCGTTTAGCAGACGCTGTTATCCAGACTGGCGTACAACATACCCAGAGCAGCCTGGGGAGCAGTTGGGGGTTGGGTGCCTTTCTCAAGGGTGCTTCAGCTGTTCCTGCTGGTCCAGGGAATCAAACCGGTGACCTTTTGGTCCCAGAGCTGCTTCTCTAACTATTTGACCATGGCTCCTCCAGAAAGACCAAATCAGGTTGATACGTTGCCATGTTCTCTTAAGTGTGGAGCTTCTCTCTGCTAATACTGCTTCTATAAGCGTGAGGGCCTCTGCGTGCTCTTGCGACAAGGCTTTCGCAGATAGCTTTTCGCAGACAGTTGTAATTTATCGTTGAGCGGGGAGTAATAGGCGTGTGCGATGTTATTCACCGGCACAACGCAAGGGCGCGCGAAGTCGCTAGGAGTAGTTGGTGGGTGTGGTTAGTGGAGTGTTTATCCTCCGGTTACTTATAATGACTAGAACTGGAGTCGTATAGATGTACGTACTTCCTCACTTCCTCGATCAACCGCCCTTCGTGCTGCTCCATCTTCGCTCGTGTTTTTAAAAATGGCGGTCGTGAAAACAAACCAAACCGGGAAAGTAGGGAAGCGGAAGTGCGTGTACAGCGGATGTAGAGTGGACCAATAGGAGCCCTCGTCTGCGAGGCTTCTGTGGTAGTCACAATTTTTGGGAGGTGCGCGCAGAGCGTCTGCGAAGGTGGGGGGGGCTACGCAAACACTGTCTGCGACGCTATCTGCGAGGACTGGGTTGTCAGCATAAATTGGCCTTGAGACTCCATCTGAGAGAGACGAGGTGTGTGTGTGTGTGTGTGTTCGTTCCTAAGTTCAGTTTATCTCTATCTCTGTAGAAAGTTGGCGTGACGGGGCCTCCAGATCCACAGATGCGCTGTCCCTCCGTCATCGAGTTCGGGAAATACGAGATCCAGACGTGGTACTCCTCGCCGTACCCTCAGGAGTACAGCAGGTAACATCTACACATCAAATCTATTTATTTATTTATTTATTTATTTCAACCTTCTGACCAATCAGGTTGCAAGAAAAACAAACAGAGGGAAGTAGTGCTGATGAGTTTATTTATTCTTTTTAATTACTGTGCACAATAAGTCTAATCCAGAGAGCAAGCTTAGCTGATATTAGCCAAGACAAGAGCAGTATGATTTAGTTTGCTTTGCTTAGAACATGGGGGTTTGTGTGGGTTTTTTTTTTTTTTTTAATTTACATTTTTTTTTCTTTTTTGCTGCAGTGTTTTATTTTTGAAGTACAGTGCATGCTTTGGAGCTCTCAAAGAATGTTTCCTGTTTTCAAGTGCTGTAATGAGTACTTCGAGTAATAATGCGGGTGTGGGTGGGTGTGTGTGTCCTCCAAGACTTCCTAAGCTGTACCTGTGTGAGTTCTGTCTGCGCTACATGAAGAGTCGCAGCATCCTGTACCAGCACATGCGCAAGTGCACGTGGTTTCACCCGCCTGCCAACGAGATCTACAGGAAGGACGACATCTCTGTGTTCGAGGTGAGGCTCCGAGACCTCTTCCTCCTCCCAGCCACAAACCGCGCGCACAAGGCCGGTCTGTGGCCGACGCCCATATCCTGTTCTTTAAGCTGCTTTAATGATGCATCACAGAGAGCCGCGCAACAACAGTTTTTAGGGACGTTTGGGGTTTTTTTTTGGCAATAAATAAAGCCTGGTTAAAAACGTCCTTTATAATTAACACAGTGAGCCTGAGGGAGAGAGAAAGCAGCGCTGTCTTTGTCTCGGGCCTTGCCTGAAGGAAATATAAATGGAGATCCCAGTTAGACGTGCGTGTGGTGCATTTATCCTAAAAAGCAAATGTGGGAGCTGGGGCCTGCTGTTAGCATTGTTTGTTTTTAAAAAGTAGTTCCTCCTTTTCCTGGCAGCCATCTGTCTGAATGTGGATACTCATTTAAAAAAAAGAAAAAAGCGTGCGCGTGTTTGCGAGTGCCTGTCAGACTGGTTTCAAGAGGTTCAGGTTTCAATTCCTGATTCAGCAACATGAACAGGTCTGCGCCCCCCCCCCCCCCCCCCCCCCCCCCCCCCCCCCCGGCCGCCCAAACATTGGTTTAACTGCTTTGTCACTGTGCAACACGCACAACGCCACAAATAACCCGTAAGTGCTGTCACCGACGAGTGTAAAAGCCTAACGCCATGCAGGGCAGTGCACATTAGCACACGACCCACACAGGCAGATAATAAGCAGCACTGAAACACTAACAGTACTTCTAGAAGTGTTTTTATTTCTCTGGTACTGCAGCAATTCTCTGATTTACGTTTATTTGTTCAGGAAATAACTTTTTATCTGTTTATAGTTTCATTTAACAGGATTCTCCAGAAAATATGAAGTAGCCGGTTTAAAAAAGTAGGCGGCTCTGGAATTTGTGACGGCAAAGGCGTGCTAATGCTAGGGGGAGTCTGTGGGCATGCCCGCCGAAAAGTTTGAAATTTACATGCCTTTTGATGGCTTCTGGTGCATTCTCAGCAAATAAATTATTAACCATAGTTAGTTTTTTGTTTCTTTTTCATCAGACATCTAGTTTTTAGGTTTGTTTACCTGACGTTTCGACGTACGACTGTCGTCTTCCTCAGAGTGTCACCGGATGTTATTGGTGACGCATCTTTTATCAGCTGATGTTTCCGAAGGCGTGGCCTTCCTGTCTGGATTGACAGGTTGGTCACGCCTTCTACTGTCAGTTCGTCCCCTGCAAGATGGCACTCCAGGTATGGGAGAGCATGTATGCTCCCTCATCCCGGTTGATGGTCCTCGGGCTTCGCTTACGGATCTCTGTGGCCTCCCTGATCCAGCGCTGATGTTTATTATCTTCTGTGCGGATGACTCTGGCATTCCCCCAGTCCAATCCAGACAGGAAGGCCACGCCTTCGGAAACATCAGCTGATAAAAGATGCGTCACCAATAACATCCGGTGACACTCTGAGGAAGACGACAGTCGTACGTCGAAACGTCAGGTAAACAAACCTAAAAACTAGATGTCTGATAAAAAAAGAAACAAAAACTAACTATATTTAATATAAGACATAATGAACGTAATCGAAAGAATAAATTATTAACCCTTTCCCTGTAAAATACTTCCAAAATATGTATGAAATTTCCCTCCGTGTGTATGCGTGCGCGCACGTGTGCTTGGCTTTTTCAGTTACCCTGTGTAGTATGCTGCCTGGCTCTGTAACATAACTACATGCACTACGGCATGGTCGCGTGGTACGGCTTGGCCAATCAGGATGCAAGAATCAATCAAAAATATGGCGTTGCTTCTGGTCATATGTACGGAAGCCGTGAGAGGCCCTTCATGTAATCTTTTTTTTTTTTTTTTATTATTATTATTATTCACCTTGTTATCCCGAGATAACGGGCGGCACGGTGGTGTAGTGATTAGCGCTGTCGCCTCACAGCAAGAAGGTCCGGGTTCGAGCCCCGTGGCCGGCGAGGGCCTTTCTGTGCGGAGTTTGCATGTTCTCCCCGTGTCCGCGTGGGTTTCCTCCGGGTGCTCCGGTTTCCCCCACAGTCCAAAGACATGCAGGTTAGGTTAACTGGTGACTCTAAATTGAGCGTAGGTGTGAATGTGAGTGTGAATGGTTGTCTGTGTCTATGTGTCAGCCCTGTGATGACCTGGCGACTTGTCCAGGGTGTACCCCGCCTTTCACCCGTAGTCAGCTGGGATAGGCTCCAGCTTGCCTGCGACCCTGTAGAACAGGATAAAGCGGCTAGAGATGATGAGATGAGATGAATGAGATCCCGAGATAACGACGTAATTAATTCAGGATCTCGAGAAAACAACACAACTAATTTGAGATCTCGAGAAAACAAAACAATTATTCCGTGATCTCGAGAAAACAAAACCGTTATTCCGAGATAACGACATAAATAATGCAATCTCTCCCTGTGTCAACCCCTGATCAAAATATTGCCTCATTAGGTGATTGATTATTCCAGACATTCTAATGACCATAGTTGCGTCTATACAGAATGAGAACTAGCCCCAAAGTCAGCATATCACAAGTCTCTTGGCGCACCTGAATGAACCATTTCTCAGCTGTTTACTCGAGATCACGGAATAGTTTTGTTTTCTCGAGATCCTGAATTAATTATGTCGTTATCTCGGGATCAGGTGAATAAAAAAAGGATTATATGAAGGGCCTCTCTCGGCTTCCGTACACACGAGACCCGACTCAGACAAATTTGTGGTGGAAAAATTGGATTTGCAGCATATACAGATGAGAGAAATCGCTTGAACATTGAAAGGCAAGTTTTTTGAAAGGCAAGCCGGTGGAGAAAGCCGTAGGTCGCTGGCGCTTGCGGAACGTCCTGCAAACTCAGAAGCTCACATTCGCACTCGCATTACAGCGGTGTCTGCCGTACAGATCCCTCCGAAGGAGCCGCTACTATAGTAATGACAACGTGTTATAACGAGCATGTTAATATAAACTTGCGCTACTGTCAGTCTTCTGATGGTAAATATATCAGTGTTAAATTTTGATAAGATATTCAGTAGAGCCATACAAGATGAAATGAGAAGGAAAAAAAAAAAATCAAGACCCTAGAAGTCGAACACCCCACGCAGTATTTAAACTGAGCTCGTTTAAAGGGTGAGATTCAAGCAGCTGTTTAGTTCTGTACAAACATCAATATCCGTTTTCTCATTTCTAGAAGAATTTACATCCACTACCAACATAACTTTTGCATATTTATTTTTAAAGTTGAAATTGAGACATAATTTCAGTTGGGGGAAAAAAAAAATCAATTGAAGTGATGTGTATCCTGCCTGTTTGTCTGAATAGTCTGTCTTGTCTTGGACAGTTTCCTTCAGTACCATAGGGGGTGCGACAGTCCCATGATGATGATGATGATTATTATTATTATTATTTTAATTGAAACTTGTAGCTCTGAGAGAGAAATTGTTTTTCATAGCGAAGTTGACTGGTGTTTTTCAGTCATGAAGAGAGTGCAATAAAAATGTAAATGAAAGAGAAGGTTCAGCACATGTGTATGTGTACATAAGCAAATCGCTAAACAAAATGGACAGCAGAACCAGAACAGATACACGTCTCAATTTTAAAAATCGCAATTAAAAAAAAAAAACCCCAAAACTTTGCTTTTGTTCAGGTTGATGGGAACATCAGCACAATATACTGTCAGAACCTCTGCCTGCTCGCCAAGCTCTTTCTGGACCACAAGACTCTCTACTACGACGTGGAACCGTTCCTTTTTTACGTGCTCACGCAGAACGACTCCAAAGGGTGTCATCTGGTCGGATACTTCTCCAAGGTGAGCTCGAGTCGTCGACTGGAAGGTTGATGTGAAATTCGTCTCTTTGGAAGTTTTTAAAAATATTCATTCTACTTGCTAGTGTAAATTAGCAGCGATTGTTCAGTTGAGTGGTAATGTAATTAATTAATTTTGTATATTTACTGCGTATAAAACCATCCCTGCATTCAGAAGAGCGTCTGAAGTGCTCGCAGATGATGAACTTGGGTTATGTAATTAAAGGGAAGTGTGATTTTTGATTTTTCAGGTAGGTGTGGGCGAGTCTCGTTTTGGTTCTTGACCCTCTGTCCCTTTCACTTCTTCACAGGAGAAACATTGCCAGCAAAAGTACAACGTGTCCTGCATCATGATTCTTCCACAGTACCAGCGCAAGGGCTACGGACGCTTCCTCATCGACTTCAGTACGTCTCGTGGTGTTTTACTGAACCTCTCAACATGCAGGAGTGGAACGAGTTTGCTGTTTAGTTTGTTTGTGTAAATGTACCGTAAAATACCAAATAATAGCCCGGGCGATTATTTGTCTCAATCACGTAAGAGACCCGGCGCGTATTAGAGACTAGGCGGCTATTTGGAACAGGCGATTAATTCCTTCACAAACACCTTCCCCAAAATCTACCTCAAAACGGGGGAAAAAATCATTCTCAGATAGGCCTACTTTTAACCAGTATAACTTAGTTTGTTCAGAGTTAGATTACAGAGAGCACGGTGCCGACTTCGGGGAATTTTGAAGACGCAGAATGCATCTTCGCATGGCACAGTCGGGGTGGATAAAGGATAAATCACACACCTTTTCCTGTTAATGACTAGTTAAGCGCATGCTTTACAAAATAATCAAGAAACCACACCATTGTCTGTGCGCAGCACTGTGATTTAATTACTCTGCAAAGTTATGGTCACTTGCTATCACCCTCACCCATGCAGCCTCCACCCTTTGCGCTTCGCGATGTCTGTCAGTCTGAAATTGCACGGAGGGCGCGACGTTGAAGCAACATAATTAGGGTGCGAAGTGTCAAACCAAAGGGTTTTTTCTTATGCTGAAAAATAAGTGACCTGCAGTGGCTACATACTGTCATCTTGCATTCTCACGTTTCTCTCCAAGACGTCTCCCTATTTGGCCGATATGAGCCTATTCCCCGAGTGAGTTGGTACGGTGGCTCGACCCCGTAGAAAACTTAAAGTTCGGATGAAAGTTAGTTGAATAGGTTACTGACTTGTAGGCCTACACGTTGCCTGCCTGACGCGTGCTTCTGCCCAACTTGCACGACAGATTACTTGTTGAAAAGGCCCCTTGGATTAGATTGGCCGCGAGCAGACTGAAATGCATGTTAGAACGCTCTCACCTTTTTTGTAAAGCGTCTTCCAGATCCGAATGGGTAAGGGCAAGTGAAATGGTATAAGGTCTTTAATAAAACTCAGTGTGTGCTTTGACGCATGCATTCGGCAATTTAGGTCGTTTAACAGAAGCAGCAGTCCAACCTTGGAAACCCGCAGTCCTCAATGTCACCACACACGCTGGCTTTCGTTGGGTATACCCAAAGGGGTGGCTAAGACATCTGTCAAAAGTTACGGAGTTGCATTCCTCAAGAAATATTACGGTAGACCAAGATTATAACATTGAAATGGCATGTTTATTATCACGTAACAAAATGTTGTAAACAGTATTATAGAAATAATTTCATTCATTAATTCATTCATATTGTTTCGGTAGAAAACTATGCAATGCAAAATCGTTTAAACACCAGAAAACCAGAAAAGTGCTGGGCCTCAAGATTCTAGATAGAACGTTCGGACGCTTTTTTTTTTTTTTTTTTTTTAGACCCCGGCGAGTATTCGGAACCGGCCTTTATTTGTCACAACACACGCGTACACCCGGCCGTTAAAGGGAACTCGGCGGTTAATTGGAACTCGGCTATTATTTGGTATTTTACGGTATGACAGTTCTTTGGTTAGCAAGTGACATGCTAGTTTCATTTCATCCAGCCATCTGTCCATCCTCATTTCCTCTCTATCCCTTTAATCTGCCTTCCAGTTATTCCTATGTCTGTCCATTTCTCCAGTCTTCCTTCTCATGGTTCTTACACTTGTCCATCCATCCAGCTTTCTTTCCCATCATCCTCACAGCAAACCATCCATCCAGTCTTCCTTCCTGTTATCCTCACAGCAATCCATCCATCTGTCCATTCTCATTTCCTTTCATTCCCATCCATCATTAAATCGATCCATCCAATCTCCCTTTCCATTGATCTATCCAGGCTTTTCCATGATTCTCTCACCCACCCATCCGTCCATCCTCACATGCATCCATCTGTCTGCCTTTCTAAACTTCTTTCCTGTTATCCTCACATCCATCCAACCAGCCAGTATTCTTTACATCTTCACATCCATCCAGTTTTCCTTCCCGTCATCCTCAGATCAATCAATCCTTACTTTCATTCCAATATACAGTACCAGCCAAAAGTTTGGCAACACCATTCCAATCTAATTTGTTTTTTCTTTTGTTTGTCACTTCATGTCTTAAATAAATGATGGATTTTTCTTTTTACTTAGTGGAGTGGTTCTTGGTATAATATTGTGTGGAATAGGGCTGTTTACAGGGTTTTTCCTTTTTTTTAAATTTTTTATTTACTGTTTGATCTCAAACGCATTAAGAAGGCAAGAAACTCGTCCACTAACTAACTTCTGACTAGTTGACTTTTTTTTTTTAATTGAAAAGCGTTCCAGGTGAGTACCTCATGAAACTGGTTAAGATAATGCCAATAGGGTGCAAAACATAAAGATAAACGCTGGATACTTTTTGAAAGAATCTAAAATATCAAACATTGTTTTTGAACATTTTGTTTACCGCACATTACATTACAGACGTTTAGTCGATGCTCTGATCAAAGTGACCTACCCAGAGCAGCCTGGGGAGCAGTTGAGGATTAGGTGCTTTGCTCAAGGGCACTTCAGCCACTCCTGCTTGTCCAGGGAATCAAACCAGCAACCTTTGGGTCTCAAAGTTGCTTCACTAACTGTTAGGCCATGGCTTCCCTGAAATCCAGGTGTCCCATATGTTAGTTTTGATGTCTTCAGTAGTCTACAATGTAGAAAATGGACAAAATGCATAAAAACCTTTGAATGCGTAGGGGTGTAGAAACTTTTGACTGGTACTGTAACTTTCTTCCAATTTTCACTCTTAAATTTCTTTTCTCTATCCAGTTTCCCCTCATGACTCAGTCTAGTCCTGTACCTGAGAATAAGTGTGTGTGTGTGTGTGTGTGTGTGTAGGTTACTTGTTGTCTAAGCGGGAAGGCCAGCCTGGTTCTCCAGAGAAGCCTCTGTCTGATCTGGGCCGCCTCTCCTACATGGCTTACTGGCGGAGCGTGGTGCTCGAGTGCCTACATGAGGTTCGAGACCGAAAGCTCACCATCCGCCGCCTCAGCAAGATCACTGGCATCTGCCCTCAGGACATCACAGCCACACTGCAGAACCTGAACATGCTGGAGCACAGAGGGGACCGGTGAGAGAGGCAACGCACAAACTGCAGTAATGTTTATTAGCCTCACTGGTGGAAGCAAAACACTGCATTAAATTTTATCTTCGTTTAACGTTGTGCTTAAGAAATAGTGATGTGCTTCTGCTGTTGGTTCAGAGAGCAAATGAGATCAGGCAGTCATTAGCAAGGAGCTAAAAGGGACGTGTTTTCGTAAGACTTTGAGGACACGTCTGTGGTAGAGCAGAAGAAAATACATAAAATACAACTTGCTGCTATAACGTTAATTAGTGCATGCTGGTAAAAGTTGGACTTGAGGAAATGGTGTGTTGAAATGTATGGCTACCCTAACTCCCTTCCCTCGTCTTGTATGTCCAGGCTAGTTCTGGTTCGCAGGGAAAAGCTGGTGTCGACTCACATGGCCCGTCTCCATGCCCGACCTCGGCTCCTAGAAGTCGACCCGGACTGCCTACGGTGGACGCCGGTCATTGTCGCTAACCCAGTGGTGTCGGATGAAGATGGGGATGAAGATGATGAGGATGAAGAAGAGGATGGAGAGAAGGAAAATGACAAAGATGTGAGTCTTCAAGTCGTCATGTGATTGCTTCATTTCTCTGTAACATGTATTTAAATGACCTTTATTTTGTTTTGTGTTCTGCAGCTGAAATCAAATCGCAAAAGCTCCCCCCTGCCATGGAATTCAAGAATAGACAAGGAGGACAATGAAGAAGAAAAAAAGTGCTTTCCAACATTCCCCAACAATCCTAGCTCTCCACCCTCATCCCCCATACGCAACAGTCTCCCGAGCCCTGAAACCACACCTCTTCAAGCCAATGGGGAGCGCCGGGGTCGTGGACGGCCACCTAAAAACTGGCCTTGGGGCAAAGTCAAGGATCAACCTCGTCCCGGTCCAGGACGACCCCGGAAAACCAGGCTTAAAGAGGATGATGAAGGCGATGATCAATCGCCAAACAAAATGACACCAGTATCCATGTCTCCATCTCCTCTCTTCACCTCTGAGAATGAGCCAAGTTGTGCTGACCGGTTGACTGGGGCTTCAAGGCACTCTGCAGTCCCTCTGCCACGCAACAGAGGGCGCCCTGTACGGAAAAGGGGAGGCCCCAAACGCAGGTTGAGTGAGGAGTCGGGAGATGATGTGCCTTCTTTAACCACGGCACCTAGGCTCAGCGAGTCTCCGGTCCCTCGTTCCTGCTCAAGTGAAAGCAGTGAGGATGAGGACTATAATGAAGAGATGGGTGCTTGCTCCCCTCCTGTCCTTACCAAGCCAACATTAGGGCTCAAAAGCAAGGTGGGTAAAAATCAGTTACGAGAATATTTAGTTTGTCCTTTTTTTGTAAAATTAAAGCTATCCCAGTAACTGCAGATCGTAAGAAAGGAATGGAAAGGGTTCTGGTGTTTGTGCACCAAATATGTGGATCATGTTTTTTGAATAAATTCCCCCCCCCCCCCTTTCCTTCCCAGAAGCCCCCACGTAAAAGGCGCATACGTCAGCGTAGCCACCCGCACAGCAGTGTGGTGACAGAAACCATTTCGGAGACCACAGAAGTTCTTGATGAACCCTTTGTAGACTCTGACTCTGAGAGACCCATGCCCCGGCTAGAGGAGGAGACGCCATTTGGCCATAGCCTCCGCTGTTACCCACCTGCTCGTAAACACTTGGACTCTGCGCTTAAAACGATTCGCTCAACCAATCTCTCAGAATCTGATGAGGATGGTTAGTAATACCCTGATTTCTCCCTGGTTTGTTCTTTTCCTCAGTGTGTGTCTAATTATTAATGAGATTTTTCCTTTCACACAGATCACACTCCTGTGCTGAAACCAGTCAGTGGCCTGAGAGGGCCAGAAGAGGCTGAGGTGTTAGAAAGAGTGGAGCCCTCGACTGCAACACCGGAGGTCCCTTTAAAGAAGAAGAAAGGCTGGCCTAAGGGAAAGAGCCGTAAGCCGCAGCACTGGAAGAAGGTTCCTGGGAGAAAGCCGGGAAGTGGGGCTGCCAGCCAGGTTGCTGACACCACTTTGACAGCCCAGTCCTCAGAGGAACCTGCGAGAAAAAATGTTCAGAGCAAACCTGGAAGGAAGCGTCGAAATTACCCACAACCGACCCAGGTTGAGGGTGCCCATGAAGAGCTGGACAGAAGCCAGTTGTCTCAATTACAGTTAGAAAAGCCAGAAGACCGAACCTTCAAGAGGAGACCACTGACGTCTGACCTCGACTGTGAAAAGCGTAAGGACTCTGATGAGGAAGGCATTTTCCCTCAGCAAACAAGAGAACAGCCAAAGCCCAAAAGACGAGGCCGGCCACCAAAAAAACCAAACCTTGAGCCCCCTGCTTCCAAACCCGCACCCATCTCTGAGCCGGAGGACGAGGAGGAGGAAGAGGAGGAGGAGGATGAAGAGGATCAAACATGGGCTGAAGAGAAGCCAAGTCGTTCACCTTCTTGCACGTTAACCCAGGCCTCCGACTCCCGGGTCCCTCAGAACAGAGATGATGTGGCAGACCAAGAGGAGGATGGGGAAAGGGAGGATGAGGATCACAATGACTCTAGCAACAGGAGAACAGGGGCTATGCCAGGCTCAGGAAGCCGGCGAAGCGAAGATCATGATGCGGATGATGAAGGAGATGGTCGACTGGAGGAGAAAAGTGATGCTGAAAAGAGGAGAAAAAACCAGGACTCTGAAGATGATGAGCTAGAAGATGAAGAGGAGGAACAATCATCTCCTCGATCACCACTTGTCAAAGAAGAACCGCAGAGTGGGGAGGGTTTTTTAGACGTGCAGGAGAGTGGGTCACAAGAGTACACCCACAAGCAGGAAGAGGTGGAAGATGAGGATGAGGAAGAAGAGGTCCAAGAGGTAAAAACCCACTCGGTTGACTCCCAGGATGAAAGGCGGCGACGGGAGCAAGAGGAATCTGCAGCTGCAGCTGCTGCTGTCGAGACCGTGACTTCCATTGCAATTCCTTCTGATCCACCACACATGCAGTCAATGGATAGCAAATCTGACCTGATGATGGAGACGGAAAACCCTCATGCAAACCCTGAGTTCAAAGACGAGTTGAGCCACCATCCACATGACCACCACCACAGCAGTGAACTGGACCTCGAGACAGTTCAGGCTGTCCAATCCCTCACACAAGGAGAGGCCCAGGACGAGGAAGCTGAGCCACATGGCGCTTACCAGGACTGTGAGGAGACACTAGCTGCTTGTCGAACGCTACAGAACTATAGCCATGGGGAGGGCGAGGAGGAATCTCTCACCATGGTGGAAGACTGTGGTGCCTCCCAACATAGCAGCCCCATGCCCAACCCTCCCATGCCCCCTTTACCCAGTCAATCTGTACGCTCTGTCAACAGCCCTGGAATGACTCCGGGATCTCTTGAAACTGGGGCAGGTGTGTCTGGTCCAGCTGGTGGAAATGGGGGAAGCTATACCCAAATAACTCCAGAGCACCCTAGCTCACTTTCTGCACCATCATTGCAGAACATGGAGACATCACCCATGATGGACGTGCCATCTGTCTCTGACCATTCTCAACAGGTGGTGGACAGTGGTTTCAGTGACTTGGGCAGCATCGAGAGTACCACAGAGAACTATGACAACCCCAGTAGTTATGACTCCACTATGGGTGGAGGAGGTGGCAGTGGTGGGAACAGTGGTAGCGGAAGCAGCATGTCTGTTACAGTAGCAGCTGTCTCATCTGCATCTTCCTCGTCCACCCCATCTTCCTCTTCCTCACAAGGTAATAGCTGTTCCTTTGTGTCCACTCCTGGCATGTCGTCTTCCAGTGCTTCTGTGGGCTCTCAACTTGCTATGGGCAGCTGCAGCTTAATTCAGCAGGCTGGTCCAAATGGTGGTCCTGGCTCTAATGGTGGTAGTAGTACTGTCCCTCAGCCTCCACCTCCACCTCCTCCACCTTCAGCTAACACCTCGAGCTGTGGCATAAAGTCCCCTCAAAGCTGTGTAATTGAAAGACCCCCAAGTGCGAGCCAGCAGCAGCAGCAACAGCAGCAAAAGAAGGTTCCTCAGCAGCAACAGCCAAACCCTCAGCCCCAGCCTGCACCTTCAGCACCCCCACCTCCTCCTCCTCAGCAGCCGGCACTTTCCCAGTGCAGCATGGGAAACAGCTTTACTTCCACACCCATGATTATGGAGATTCCAGAGAGTGCAGGAAGCGGTGGAAGTAGTCGAAGCATTTATGACCGAATGGGCCAGGACTTTGGTGCGGGTGGCTATGCTCAACCGTCTGCCACCTTCAGCTTGGCCAAACTCCAGCAGCTTACAAACACAATCATGGACCCTCATGCCATGTCTTACTCCCACTCGGCTGCTGTCACGTCTTACGCCACAAGCGCCACTTTGCCCAATCCCAGCTTGGCACAGCTTGCCTCCTCCCCACATCCTCCTCTGCCTCAGGCTCAGACCACCATGACTCCACCTCCCAACCTCAGCTCTAGCTCCATGAACCTTGGTACTCCCTTAATCCAGTGCAACATGCCCGGAGCCAACATTGGCCTACCCCCTCCACCCCACACCCAGCGCCTTCAGGGTCAAATGGCCACTGTGAAAGGCCACATCTCTATTCGTTCCAAGGCTTCCCAAATTCCGGCCGGTTCCCCACACCAGCAGCAGCTCTATGGCCGAAGCTCAATGCAAGGTTCCCCTCGAACCCTGGCAGTGCAACGGGGCATGATGACCAACCTTATGCCTACTCCGGCTGCTTACAACTCCATGAACATGAACCCACTGAATGCAGCCATGTCAGCCGGCTACCGCATGCCTCAGCCCATGATGAACAGCGGGTACCACAGCAACTACATGAACCAGCCTGCCCAGTACCCCATGCAAATGCAGATGGGCATGATGGGAGGTCAGGCCTACCCGCAGCAGCCTATGCAGCCCAATCACCACGGCAACATGATGTATGCTGGTCCCTCGCACCACAGCTATGCTGGTGTCCCCAAACAGTCACCTTACATGAGCAGATGAGCAAGGGAGCAGATATGCAGAGACAAACAAGAGAGTAAAGACAGACATTTAACCCCTTCCAGAAACAGACTCTCGCAACGGTCTCCGTGGTGTTACCGGAGTGCACCGACTTTCCCCGTGACCTGGAAAACGGTGTTCGCGTGGTGGAATAGGAAGGTGCTGCCACTGGAGAGGTTTTACATTTCATGTCTTTACTCGTACATTATGGTGGAGATGTTTTCACTTGGTTTCGCCCTACTGAAGCTGTGCAGCTGTAATCGAGCTGACCAGGGTAACCATGTGAGGCGTGAACAAACCTGAATGCATCGTGCAAAACGGGGCAGTCCTCTCCTTCCCCTGGTGTTCAGTGCTTAACGCGGGGTTGAAGAAGAAACGAAGCAGCTGCAGGACACAAAGAATGGACAAGCATACTTGCATCTGAGGTTCATAATGAACACAACCTGGATCATGCACAGTCTTTGGAATTGACATAGGAAGCCTTACTTTAAAAAAAAATAATAAAATAAAAAATTGTAGACAAACTTGGCTCTTAGTATATTACCACCATTTATTTTAAATGTTTTTTTTTCTTTTTTTTTTTCTTTTTTTTTTGGGATGACCCTTAAAATGCTTGTCTAGCCTCATGCTTTGTGTGTGTGTGTGTGTGTGTGTGTGTGGCTATACAGGGGGAAAGCGATCCACACATTTTTGCTCTTATAAACATTCACATGCGCACACAGTCTGGGACAGATGTACACACTCGCGGACACGTTTCAAAAGTCAAGGTGGAGGCACTTCTGTGTGTGAGACAGAGCTACTAAGGAGACACCATGAGACATATCGAGTAATCCGTGTCTTCCCAGTTCTCAGTATAGGACCGCATGTATTTAAGATTCCGAGGGATGGAGAGACTGTACGTAGATGTCCATAAGTAGGAAGAAAGTATCAGTAGCCTGAATGGGACTAGAGCTCCTGTGAACCTTCTAGATGTAAATATTCTGGTACTTCCTGATTCACAGCCCCCCCTGTGAGCGCCCCCTCTGGTCACAAAAATACACTCCACTCAGTCCGCGAGAGGGCACGCTAATCAAGAGATTTGATTTTTTTTTTTTCCCCTTCTTTCCATTTAAATTTCATACTGCACAGTGCACCACAGGAGTGGAAAGGGTTTTTTTGTTTTTTAAAATCCACACTAATGGCACTCTGTGTACGTGTTGACTCCAACTGCCACATGACCAATCATGGATCTTCAAAGCTTCAGCTGGTAAAGCAGTGCTGTTGGCCTTTAGCAACAAAGAAGAGGTGGACAGTAATTTGCAGTGTCGTGCAAAAGAAACCAAGACACGTGCTCACATCTTGGCTAAAGTGCATGTCGTACAGGGACGGATACCAGTATAGGACAAAAAGCAGAGAAACTTGTTTGTATTCCTTTGTATGTCCAGTATTCAGTGTCAATATGAGGATTCTTAAAAGATCTGATGTTTTTGTATATTATTTCTGTGTATTTTTGTTTATTTTTTTGTTTTAATTTTTTTTCTGAATTTTATCAGACTGGGCAGCTTTCTTTTATGACACAAGCTGACTCTTTTTGACTTTAGTAAACTTATTGTAGAGAAAATGTTTTTTCTATAATATAAAACAAAGAAATTGACATGGATATTGGTACTGTCATTTTTCACTTCTGTTTCAGGAAAAAAAAAATCCTACATATTTTTTAGCTCAACTTGGGGTAATTATTAAGAAATTCAAAACTAAAAAATTGCAGCTCACTTCTAGTGAATAAGATGCCTTTAACCTTTCCATTCCATCTCATCTCTAGAGTTTTCTATCTTTTGTGTAGTATATTAATGCTATTTTAAAACAAAAGGAGACGATGAATATCTAAAGGTCATTTAGCCGTTGTTCTCCCCCCCCATACAGTTTTTTTCCCCCCTTCCATGTGTATAGGACGACTTCCATTTAAGAGGCATGTAAAAATGAGCTCCGTATGTTTGTCTGTTTATATTGCTTCCCTTTTTTGTATCCTTTGTAATTGTACATGGTGAGTTGTAAGCTAAGAGAGCGCGGTAGATGGAGAGAGAGCGTGAGCCACGACGTGCCAGTCTCCTTCTCTCTCCTCTCTATTTCCTCCCTGTATGTATTTCCATTTATTTGTTTCTTATATTTTTCTTTCTTAGCAAGTACTTTCAAAGAACTCTGTACATTTTTAACATGAAACAAAAATAAATTATGTTGAGCCGTTTTACTAGTTTCTGCGTTACTGTTCCTTCTCTGATCTCTGCAAGAGTTCAATTCATCCATGAATGAGGTGTAAAAAGAATTTGAGTGAAGGGGAGGATGGGTACTTTTTTTTTTTTTTTTAATCTTGGAGTGATCTTGTGAATGTAATTCAAAAATGCACAACGTTTAAGTTAAAATTTCTGTAAAATGTTTTATATATTTAGATTAAACCCATTCAAGTAGCCATATCAATTTGGCTTAGAATTATATTAACATCAATGATCCTGATCACCTGCAATGCCACTTTAAAAAAAATATCCCTAGCAACGTCCATTGAAGTTGCTCTTTCAGAGTGTCGTCCCCCCCCCCCCCCCCCCCCAAAATAAGAAATTGTCTACTTTCCAGTGTGATTAAGAGGAAAGTAGCATGACCCTGTAATGCCACTAATCATTCATTTGTCTGTTTTCTATGGCGCTTATCCGTTGCGGGTCACGGGTGAGCTGAAGCCAGTTGGGCGAGAGGTGAGGTGAGGTAAACCCTGGACAGGTTGCTAATCTATCATAGGACTAACACCGAGAGACAGACCATCATTCACACTTATGGGCGTTTCAGAGTAGCCAGTTGACCTAATCTGCATGTCTTTGGACTGAGGGAGGGAAGAAACCCAGGCCAGGATCATTTAGAACATGTGAAACACCTTCTTGCAGTGAGGCGACACTGCTGGCCACCCTGTCGCTAATCAATCAGTGCGTTTACATGCACATCCAAATGAAGCTAAGGGTCCCAGCAGGGGTGCCAGAGAAATCCAATCCTACATGCACACAAGGAAATCGAGCTATTGTGTGAGGTACATTGTGCACCCGAGCCACAGGTGATCCTGCACGCCCCATCGTGTTGGTACACTTCCGGTTGTAGTCATGAAGGAGCTATTCTATTCTATTCTTCTATAAATGTGCAGAAGTGCACGTTTCTGCTCGCCATTTTCTCTTTGTTCATTTGTTTGTTCTCCTTGTTCCTCCTGACCTCTTCTGCTGCTCGCTACTACTACTGTTGTCATGCTGACCGAGGCTGTTGTGTTTCCCGCTTGTGGTCTCGTCACTTCCGGAAGGGGCAGTGCTGAAGTAAGTAGCTCGATAGGGTTTACATGCACTAAGTAGCTCGGCTACAATCGCATAATCTAGGTCGCGTAGCTCGATTACGAGAAATCCAGTTCGGTTCGATTTCAGCCGAGCTAAGGCATTTAGAACTTTGATTTCAGCCGAGCAACGGCAGAAATTCGATTTTCTCTATGTGCATGTAAACGCACGGAGTGTGACACTTTTGCAAAATTTGGATATCAGCATAGTCGTCCCTGGTTCCATCCTGAGCTCAGGCTGTGGTGTTTCCGTGTCCATGTAGAGTTCATGGATTGGTATTCTTGGGATGGACACTCGTTACTATCAATTTGACCAGGATAATCATGGGCAGCATGGTAGCCTCACAGCAAGGAGGTTCTGGGTTCGAGCCCAGCGGCTGGCGGGGGCCTTTCTGTATGGTGTTTGCATGTTCCCTGGGTGCTCTGGTTTCCCTGACAGTTCAGAGACGCGCGGTTAGGTTAATATGGGACGGCCTTGGGCTGAGGTGCCCTTGAGTGAGGCACCGAACTCCTGCCTGCTCCCCGGGCGCTGTTTGCATGGTTGCTCTGGGTGTGTGTGTGTGTGTGTGTGTTCACTGCTTCAGATGGGTTAAATGCAGAGAGGAATTTCACAAGCGTGTGATGAATAAAGTTCTTCATAACAAGGCAACTGAAGACGAATGAACACACAACCCCTTTCTGAAAAACTTTGGCACGTGATAATCCTGAAGAAGTACTTCTCTATTTTCAGTTACATCTGTATGGAAATAAAGTGGATTTAATGCACACGTGGCGCACTTGTAGCTGCAGAAAACAGGGGCCTTCACACCACACGCCTCTCCATCAGGTGCTGATTATTTGTTTGTTCTTAAGGACGTTATGACGTCAGTGTTTACAGTGTCTGGATGGATGATGTCTGGTGTTTGAACACTTCACATTTCTTCATACAACTGTCCTCCGAAAACATTTTAAACAATCTGAATGTGTTTTAAAACATTAAGCGGCTAGAGATAATGAGATGAGATTGATTTGTTTTAAAAGTATGACACCATTTTTATCGTCCATCTTTTCCTCTGGCTTGATTGAATCCAGGCGGTTAAACCCGAAATGTCTCCTTATTAGAGATCAAGTGCACTACGTAGGGTGCACCAGACGTCATTTCATCCCCTAGATGGGGCGCTTGTGTAGGGCGCAGGAGCCATTTTGAGATCCGGCCGTCGAAAAGCCGTCGTCGTTTACTTCCGTGATGTACACCAATCCTATTTGGCGAGGGGCGGGATTAACTAGGTATCGTGCTTTGCTATTGGCTGAGGCGAACGTCTGTCACGTATTTCCCCCTGAAACCTGAATAACGGCGAAGGAAGAGGATATTTCTCACTTGGTGCATCTGATCTTTTATATTATTATTATAATATATATCTATTAAAGGATAAGAGAAGAGGAGAGAAAGCCGAACACATCGACTGGGCTTGTTGTGAGTGTTGAGCTGCTGCAGAGGCGCTGTTTGTTGCTGTGTCGCTGTGAGTGTGTTGTGATGGTGAGATGAGGCGCAGACGGTCACGAGACCCTGCTGGCTGTGATGGCGAGCAGAGGGTTAAAGAAGGAGAGAAGCTGGATGGATGAATGTATAGAGGAAATGTAAAGGAGCTACAGGACGTGGGCGTTTATTAAATATTTAATGATGGATTAGGTTTCTGTGAACAAAGCCCAGGACACTCAGGTGTCACTCAGGCTGTCGGTGGAGTGCCAAAACTTTTGCAGAAACCCCATTGTTCCTAACATTACCCAGTAGTGGACCGTGTATTAACCTTTATTGCACTTTTACATTGATAAAGTGTTCATTTGTGCAGGTTTGGATTGATATAGACTATATTCTGGTCCAGGAAAAGCAGGATTTAATAATAATAATAATAATAATAATCTCATCTCATTATCTGTAGCCGCTTTATCCTGTTCTACAGGGTCGCAGGCAAGCTGGATCCTATCCCAGCTGACTACGGGCGAAAGGCGGGGTTCACCCTGGACAAGTCGCCAGGTCATCACAGGGCTGACACATAGACACAGACAACCATTCACACTCACATTCACACCTACGCTCAATTTAGAGTCACCAGTTAACCTAACCTGCATGTCTTTGGACTGTGGGGGAAACCGGAGCACCCGGAGGAAACCCACGCGGACACGGGGAGAACATGCAAACTCCGCACAGAAAGGCCCTTGCCGGCCACGGTGCTCGAACCCGGACCTTCTTGCTGTGAGGCGACGGCGCTAACTACTACACCACCGTGCCATCCCGCACCACTGTATAATTTGGTAAAATCACTTCCAGCACCAAAATTTGTCCAGTCTGGAGCCCAGCATGTGCAACGCCAAAGGTTTAGGCTGTGTTCGTTTGTTCCCATAGCAACAACCTGTAAAATAAATCATTCCTGTTCATTCGTCACTCTCGCACAGTGACTGAACTCTGGTTTAAACACGGTGCTTTAAAAGGTTCCACCGGTTCCCTGATGAGGTACCAGGTCTGTGTCTTTAGGTTACGGTACTCCTGGGATTTCCACGTTCCACGCATTCACACACCTCTCACTTGTTTCTATTTCAGGCAGCGGATTTGTCGAAGATGATCCACAGTTTGTTCCTGGTGAACTCCACGGGAGATATCTTCCTGGAGAAGCACTGGAAGAGTGTGGTGAGCCGTTCGGTGTGCGATTACTTTTTTGAAGCGCAGGAGCGCGCCAGCGAGCCGGAGAACGTCCCCCCGGTGATCCCGACTCCGCACCACTACCTCATCAACGTGCTCCGACATCGCATCTACTTTGTGGCTGTGATCCAGAGCGAGGTTCCTCCTCTGTTCGTCATCGAGTTCCTGCATCGCGTCGTCGACACGTTTCAGGTGTTTGTGTGTGTGAGATTTATATACGTTAAAATAATCCCATTCGTGTGTTAATGCTTTAAGTTAAGAAATGCAGTGCTGAATTAAAACATTGCAGCTTCCTCTGCTTCACACTGAATGCCGTAATCAGTCAAGACGCCGATATTAAGAGTGTTTTTTAAATGGAAATGTTTACGTAAAAACTCCATTGGTTCTTACTGATGTCATACAAATGTACAGGCTGTATTTGATAACGGCATGGCTTCTTCACCAAATCCTCCTCATTCCGTTCATCTGATCTCAGGTTGCTAAGTAACAGCAGTAACATGTTCGATCAGGTGTTGAATTGTTAACCAAACACTAACATTATTAGAAAAGGTAACATGCGTCTGACAACCTGGAGCCCGATTTGGTCAGATGAGGAAGAACAGCATGACGTTGCATCAAAAGTGACTTACTTTGTCGTATAGAACGTCCTACTATGTTGCGGTCATGCCACACTGAAAAGCAATCCCTTTTCCGTCACAGCCCGAAGCTGTACTCTTAAGCCGTACCACGAACACCAAGTGGGCGGAGTTTATTGGAATGACATTAATTTATGTTAATTTTAGATTAGATAGATAGATAGATAGATAGATAGATAGATAGTTGCACCATTTGGACGGTTTTATTCCATGAAACGTCACATGATTTAGAGAGTCAAGCTGTGATGATTGTAGCGTGAATAACAAATGAACCCGATCCCCAGGACTACTTTGGCGTGTGCACTGAGGCGGCCATTAAGGACAACGTGGTGGTGGTGTACGAGCTGCTGGAGGAGATGCTGGATAACGGGTTCCCCCTGGCCACCGAGTCCAACATCCTGAAAGAGCTGATTAAACCACCGACCATCCTGCGCACCGTCGTCAACACCATCACGGGTAACAGTAACAATCGCTATCGCTCAGTAATCACCTTTATACCGTGGTGCTGACGAATTCTGGATTCTGATTGATCCGGAGGTGTGGATGAGTTTTCTGTAACTGAAACCGTTGTTATCGTTTCTATAGTAACAGCTCTTTAACACCGTGGCCGCTCCACATAAAGATTTAAAATGTGAAAGCGTTTTGTGCGTTTTCTGAAAGGACACAGTTCACGTTGATGGAAGGAGTCTCCAGTGTCAGGATTTTGTAACAGTCAGAGCGAAAGAGGGTGAAATGAGAGGGTGGTGAGGGAACAACTGCTTATAGCTGCTTTAACAAGTGAGCACTGGGTGTTACGCAATATTAAATGTAACTCGAAATGGATAAAAATTTAAGATTGGTTGTTTTTAATAAATAAATTATAATCACAATCAATTTCACGACTTGCTGGAGGTCAAGCAGGGTTGATGTCCTGTAGTTCAACCGTGTGTGTGTGTGTGTGTTTTGAACAGGAAGCACTAATGTTGGAGAGCAGCTCCCTACAGGTCAGCTCTCGGTGGTGCCATGGAGACGCACCGGAGTCAAATACACCAACAACGAGGCTTACTTCGACGTGGTGGAAGAAATCGACGCCATCATTGACAAGTCAGGTACATAACCTCGCCACACTCGAGCGTGTTCTGTGCGTACGCTGTGTTTATTCATCAGGCCATGAGGCAAACCAACAAAGACTGTCTTTAATCACGAACGTTAAAGATTCACCAATGAGATATTAGACACCCACCCATCCACCTGCTGTTTGTTCTCTGCAGTTCTGTAATCCGCCGATCCCTCGTCAGCAGCACGATGCGTCAAATCACACAGATACAAATCAAGAGCTTCAGTTAATGTTCACAATGTTCAAACATCAGAACGGGAAAAATTGTGATCTCACAGTGAAGTGTGACTTTCTTTCTTTCACTGTGGTATGGGTGTTGGTTTGAGCCAGATGAGTATTTTTGGTTTGAGTATTTCAGAAGCTGCTGATCTCCTCCTGGGGTTTTCACACACAACAGTCTCTAGAGTTTACACAGAATGGTGCGAAAAACAAAAAACACTGAGTGAGTGAGTGAGCGACAGTTCTGTGGGTGGAAACAAACGCCTTGTTGATAAGAGAGGGTCAGAGGAAAATAGACAGATTTGAAGTGGTTTGAGCTTTTTTTTTTGGCCAGGAAGGATATAGTAACTCATATAATCACTCTGTACAACCGCGGTGAGCAGAAAAGCATCTCAGCATGCAACAGAAAACAGAAGAACACATTGGGTTCCACTCCTGCAGCCAAGAACAGGGATCTTAGAATCAACAAGAAGTTCCTATTAAAGTGACCGCTGAGTGTAGATATGAAAAGTGAAAATTGTCTCGTACTGTTTAGAAGAAGAAGAACTTCAAGCACAGTGAAATTCATCCTCTGCATTTAACCCATCCGAAGCAGTGAACACACACACACACCCAGAGCAGTGGGCAGCCACACCAGAGCGCCCGGGGAGCAGTCAGGGGTTCGGTACCTCGCTCAAGGGCACCTCAGCCCAAGGCCGCCCCACGTCAACCTAACTGCATGTCTTTGGACTGTGGAGGAAACCGGAGCACCCGGAGGAAACACGGGGAGAACATGCAAACTCCGCACAGAAAGGCCCTCGCTGGGTTCGAACCCGGAACCTTGTTGCTGTGAGGCGACAGCGCTAACCACTACACCACCGTGCCGTTTGATATTAATAGTGTATTATTTATCAAAAATGAGTGCAAGATGCCGTGAAGTGCATCCTAACTGATGAGCAGTGTGTAGAGCAGGCGTGTCGGTGCTCACAGAAGTCACGTGATCTTCATCACAAGCAGCAATTCCTTTGTACTCTCGCTTTATGCTATTGTTATTATTATTATTATTATTATTAGTAGTAGTAGTTGTTGTATTAGATGTTCTAAACAATTTTTCTCTTCCATTGTTTAGGTTCCACGATCACAGCAGAGATTCAGGGTGTGATAGATGCGTGTGTGAAGCTGACCGGAATGCCGGATCTCACGCTGTCATTTATGGTGGGTCTGATCAACCAAGTCGCAAAATCGTATCTCACTTTAGTATAAATCTGCAGGTGATTATCAGAAATCGCGCGCTCTGATTGGTCGAGATTCGGATTATTTATTTCCTGATAATCACCTGGAGCGACTCGGCAAAATGGCGGCCGATCGCTTCGTCACCGTAAGTGAGGAAGAATTACAAATGATGAAAGAAAACGCTGTTCCTAAAAGCACTAAAGATGCACCGAAGTTTGGTCTAAAACTATTCAAAGGGAAGGTGGGGTTGGGATTTATTTTATCGATTTCAAAACAAAGTGGTTTATGTGACTCGGTGTAGATCAGTGACACAAGTCTGCGCCGCGGAGTTATTACATTTACATGAAGATTTTGAAGCTTGAAATAAATAATTTTTAAAATACGATTTTTTATAAAATCACTTGTGTATTTATACTAAAACAGTTTTCTGCCTCAGGCTCAGTGAATAATAACCTCGACCTCGTCTCGATTGTTATTCAACAATATTCACTTCGCCTTTGGCGAATAATTGTTACACATCTGACTCCGTTTCCAGATGTTAGTGAGAGGAAATGGGCAGAGCTGGAGACTTGCCAAAATTGAGTGCAGTTTAACTTTATGCAAATGAGAAGCAAATTACAACCCCGATTCCAAAAAAGTTGGCACAAAGTACAAATTGTAAATAAAAACGGAATGCAATGATGTGGAAGTTTCAAAATTCCATATTTTATTCAGAATAGAACATAGATGACATATCAAATGTTTAAACTGAGAAAATGTATCATTTAAAGAGAAAAATTAGGTGTTTTTAAATTTCATGACAACAACACATCTCAAAAAAGTTGGGACAAGGCCATGTTTCCCACTGTGAGACATCCCCTTTTCTCTTTACAACAGTCTGTAAACGTCTGGGGACTGAGGAGACAAGTTGCTCAAGTTTAGGGATAGGAATGTTAACCCATTCTTGTCTAATGTAGGATTCTAGTCGCTCAACTGTCTTAGGTCTTTTTTGTCGTATCTTCCGTTTTATGATGCGCCAAATGTTTTCTATGGGTGAAAGATCTGGACTGCAGGCTGGCCAGTTCAGTACCCGGACCCTTCTTCTACACAGCCATGATGCTGTAATTGATGCAGTATGTGGTTTGGCATTGTCATGTTGGAAAATGCAAGGTCTTCCCTGAAAGAGACGTCGTCTGGATGGGAGCATATGTTGCTCTAGAACCTGGATATACCTTTCAGCATTGATGGTGTCTTTCCAGATGTGTAAGCTGCCCATGCCACACGCACTAATGCAACCCCATACCATCAGAGATGCAGGCTTCTGAACTGAGCGCTGATAACAACTCGGGTCGTCCTTCTCCTCTTTAGTCCGAATGACACGGCGTCCCTGATTTCCATAAAGAACTTCAAATTTTGATTCGTCTGACCACAGAACAGTTTTCCACTTTGCCACAGTCCATTTTAAATGAGCCTTGGCCCAGAGAAGATGTCTGCGCTTCTGGATCGTGTTTAGATACGGCTTCTTCTTTGAACTATAGAGTTTTAGCTGGCAACGGCGGATGGCACGGTGAATTGTGTTCACAGATAATGTTCTCTGGAAATATTCCTGAGCCCATTTTGTGATTTCCAATACAGAAGCATGCCTGTATGTGATGCAGTGCCGTCTAAGGGCCCGAAGATCACGGGCACCCAGTATGGTTTTCCGGCCTTGACCCTTACACACAGAGATTCTTCCAGATTCTCTGAATCTTTTGATGATATTATGCACTGTAGATGATGATATGTTCAAACTCTTTGCAATTTTACACTGTCGAACTCCTTTCTGATATTGCTCCACTATTTGTCGGTGCAGAATTAGGGGGATTGGTGATCCTCTTCCCATCTTTACTTCTGAGAGCCGCTGCCACTCCAAGATGCTCTTTTTATACCCAGTCATGTTAATGACCTATTGCCAATTGACCTAATGAGTTGCAATTTGGTCCTCCAGCTGTTCCTTTTTTGTATGGCTCCTTTTATGTTCTATTGTGAATACAATATCAGTTTCTGAGATTTGTAAATTATTGCATTCCGTTTTTATTTACAATTTGTACTTTGTCCCAACTTTTTTGGAATCGGGGTTGTAATTTGAAGGCTAGTATTAGAACTGAGGGCAAGTGGTGTGTTTCGTTTTGTTTTTTTTCTCCTCATGACTATGAAATGTATTCGTTCCTGTTTGTGGTTCCTAAGACTCCAAGCCTCGAGTGCTTCATTTTACCCAGAATACAACAGCACCAATATTTTCGTCGTCATACCTTTTATGCCTGTAAATTAGCTGGCAGTATTTGTGATGATCAAAACGTCGTTGTAAGCTTTCTAATAAGTCTTGACATTTTTTTATTATTATTATCATTATTATGAAAATGATTTCAGTTATTAAATGTGAAAAGAAGTAGAGAAAGTTTATCTGTTTATTTGATTTCTCTCTCAGAATCCCCGGCTGTTGGATGACGTGAGTTTCCACCCGTGTGTCCGCTTTAAACGTTGGGAGGCTGAGCGAATTCTGTCCTTCATCCCTCCGGATGGAAACTTCCGGCTGCTCTCCTACCACGTCAGCTCTCAGAAGTGAGAGAAACTCTTTCCCTTCCTGTTTTCAGATGGTTTTTCAGCTCTGTGCAGTACGGAAAGCATTTACAACACATGCATGAGGTGGAGTTTTACACGAGGATCCAGAAACACGGTTTCAAGATGCAGACGTAAAGATGAAAGATTAACCCTTGAGGATTTGGGTCTATTTTAGACATTTCAGTCTGCTTTTGATCTTGTTTCAGTATAAAAGCTTTAAAAGTTAAAACACTTTTGTTTAGCACAGCCAAGCAAATATTACTCTATTCTATATTCACTTGGACTTACTGTATCAGCACACACACACTCACCGGCCACTTTAATAGGAACGTGTTGTTGGTTCTATTGCCGCTTTTCCACTACCGACGCGGCTGAGTTGGGCTGAGCCGTGCCGTGCTGAGTTGGGCTGAGTCGAGCTGAGTGGGCGGGGCTGTTGGGAGTTGCATTTCGACTACAACCGCGCTGAACCGTGCTGGCTGGAAGTGGGTGGACACATTGGGTGGAGTTAGCGAAAGTGGGTGGACGTCACGTGATGTCGTTAGGCGGCACAAACAGTGACATCAGTGACCTTTTAAGCGGTAGTCTCACGACCCGGATAGTAAACAATAAACATGGAGTCGTTAGTGTTGCTGGTCTTGGTGCTGTGGCTTGTTGTCACCGACAACGCCAACAGATACTGGCAAGAGCATATAGATGAGGCGAGGCGCATAAGGCTTCAGAAAGAGAATTCTTCTTCTTCCGGGTTTACAGTGTTTACAGATCCCAGCGTGCTCGCGGGGCGTGTGTGGGCATGTGAGGACACTCCTCCTCACCAATCAGTGCACAGGGGAGTGTCTGCTCACGCCCCTAGCCCCACTCGGCTCGGTTTGGCTCGCTTCAGCCCCACTCCAAAACCGTGCGAGTTTTGGGTGCTGAGCAGGGCTGAAGCGAGCCGAGTCGTGCTGCTCTGAGGTAGTCGAAATGCGAGCCGTGTCGGGCTGAAGTGAGCTGAAAAAGGGTCGTGGAAAAGGGCCATAAGATCCCTGTTCTTGGCTGCAGGAGCGGAACCCAATGTGTTCTTCTGTTTTCTGTTGCATGCTGAGATGCTTTTCTGCTCACCGCGGTTGTACAGAGTGATTATATGAGTTACTATATCCTTCCTGGCCAAAAAAAAAAACTCAAACCACTTCAAATCTGTCCATTTCCCTCTGACCCTCTCTTATCAACAAGGCGTTTGTTTCCACCCACAGAACTGTCGCTCACTCACTCACTCACTCACTCACTCACTCACTCACTCACTCACTCACTCACTCACTCACTCAGTGTTTTTTGTTTTTCACACCATTCTGTGTAAACTCTAGAGACTGTTGTGTGTGAAAACCCCAGGAAGGAGATCAGCAGCTTCTGAAATACTCAAACCAAAAATACTCATCTGGCTCAAACCAACAGTGAAAGAAAGTCACACTGTGAGATCACAGTTTTTCCCGTTCTGATGTTTGAACATTGTGAACATTAACTGAAGCTCTTGATTTGTATCTGTGTGATTTGATGCATCGAGGGATCGGCTGATTAGAGACCTGCATCAAACAGAACAGCGGGTGGATGTAGGGGTGTTCCTAATACAGTGGCCAGTGAGTGTAAACATGCACAAAAAAAATCATATTTAGAAAGTGATTATTTTCTGCCTATTAATTTTTTTTCCCCTGTTTGTTTACACAACAAAAATTGGCAATGATATTCCAATAAGTGCAACAGCTGTCAAGGGCAGGTTTGATAAACTACGACACCAAGCAAAAACCAACCCAAGGCCACGCCCAGGGCATCACGTTGTGCCAAGGCACATAATTTAGTGTGCTAAATAACTGATTCTCATGGATCCTCTGTGCTTCCTGCCCTCAGCCTGGTGGCCATCCCGGTGTACGTCAAGCACAACATCTCGTTCCGTGAGGGCAGCTCTCAGGGCCGCTTTGACCTGACGCTCGGCCCCAAACAGACTATGGGGAAGGCCGTGGAGTCGGTGCTGGTGAGCAGTCAGCTCCCACGCAGTGTCCTCAACGCCAGCCTCAACCCTTCACAGGGCACCTACACCTTCGACCCCGTCACCAAGGTACCACACTAATACAGTGTAGCTAATGTGAGTTAGTTTGCTCAAACTACCGCGGTGCATCTCCTGCTGGATACGGTAGGTGTGTTCGAGGCTGGCATTTATACAGTCGTAATTAACAGCGTTCTTTCTCAGACGTCTTCGTAAATTACAAAAAAAAAAAAGAAGACTCTTACGACAAGTTTTATAACGTAATCAATTCGAACTTCTGCCATGTTGAGAAACGTCAGCATTGCATCACAACTTCCGAATAACACACCAGTATCGTTTACTTCCTGAGCTAGCTAGTGTTAGCACAGCTAGCTAATTTACGCAGAGTTGTTAAACGGTTGTACTGCGTTGTTAGGTTTCGTGTTCTAGACGTCAAGCCAAAGACGTGAGAGAAAAATATTAATCATGATGTCACATGATTTCCCAAAATTAGAATGTGCTTCAGTCAAGTTGGGCTCATTAGAATATTAGGCCACGTGCAGTTTTAGGTTGAGTAAAATTTAACTGTTTGCTTTATTAACTCATCTGTCCAAAAGGCCGATGAGCTGTTGCCATGGCGTGGCGTCCATCGTCCACAATTCAGTTAAATCGTTTCTCTACGGATTTCCGTTCCAATTGCTTTGTTTGAAAAACTCATCACTCTGCACAAAACTTGGTTGTTGTTTTGTCAAATTTTTTTGCTAACGAGTTAGTAATTAAGCCAAATTAATTCATTTTCTTCTGACTAGGATTATATCTCTTCTCTCATTTATCATGCGAACTCAGTTCTGATGGATGTTTTGGGTCGATCTTCCTTCGGGGAACAAAATTTAGTCCTTTGTTGGTGTTCCTGTAGTAAAGAGTTTGTGGTGGAGGTCGGTCCTCTCTCTCTCTCTCTCTCTCTCTCTCTCTCTCTCTCTCTCTCTCTCTCTCTCACACATCGTCACATTTCAGTTCTGTTGGATGTTTTGGTCGTCACGGTTGTTTAGATGGCAGGCTGGATGAGCTCCTACGGCCTTGACGTTCTGATTTAAGCTTTGCTCATGTATGGGATCGTAGAAACCTTGTTCATGTTTAACACCACACACCCTGGGACGGTCTGAATGTAATGTCGGTCGTGTGTGTGCAGCTGTTGACGTGGGACGTTGGGAAGATCAACCCACAGAAGCTGCCCAGTCTGAAGGGCACCATGTGTCTGCAGGCCGGAGCCTCCAAACCAGACGAGAATCCAACCATCAACATCCAGTTCAAGATCCAGCAGATGGCCATCTCAGGTACGACTGATGAACAGATCTTCACACACTCGTGTGACGGGTTTGAGGTTGGTGCGGGTTACGCAGCTGCTTATGTTGGTTTTCTTTGGGCTCCGTTCAGAATATTAAATGAGTTCGTATTTCACGTCTCCGGGGTGACCAAACTTTTTAATGAGTGCAGAAGGCTGAGAAGAGTCTTCCAGCTTTAAACCCAAACAGAAATTTCTGGAGAACTCTAGTAAGACAAGTTTTTATTTATTAAAGCGAGACGGCCTTTCGATTTCATAAAACCGGTGAAATTTAGTTCCGTCTGAAATGTGGTCATTGTGATGTCTGTTAATTTCTGTAATATCTCACAAAATATCAGGCCATTCTGTGGCTGGGAAGTTATTTAATTTGAGGGGATTAAAGCAAATAATGTGCATGAAATCACTTGTGCAGTCAAGCAGACAGAGGAAGTCCGTGTGTGTGTGTGTGTGCAGGTTTCCCTTTGAGCGTGCACTGACAGTTCCATCATTCCGTCGCTAAACGAACAGCTGATCACACCGAGGTGCTCGCTGAGCACCAATATTTATTAGTTTGGTCCTGCGTTGCATTTCCTTTCCTTCATATAGAACTTAACGCCTTCTCGCTTTCTTTCCGTTACTGTAGTCGGTCTTTCACGTTTCATTCGCACACTCGCGCCCTCCATTTTACTCTCCTGTTTCAAATTTGTATCCCACAATGCCTTGTGTGAACGGGGAAAGCCCACCATGGGATATGATGCATGACGTAGTATCTTGTATTGGGTCATGGTGAAGCAGGAAAAAATGGTGGAGAATTTACGGCCACGTGGAGATAAATTCATTAATTGTTCGATTTTTAAAAAAAAACTAATAAAATTGGAAGTCTGTGATTCGAATTCAGTAGCTTTCGGTCACTAAACAAAAATAATTGGGTGTCTGGAAAATTCTTTTTATGACCTACACTTGAAAAATCTGAAAGGCCGTCTAGCTTTAAAGAATGACTGACTGACTAATCTTACATTTTATCCATTTGTAGCTACATTTAATGTTGTGGAATGTCCGAGAAACAGGTTAGTTCCTGTTTTCACGCATGTTATAGCAGCTGTAAACAGTCTTTCTGTCACCAGCCTGTCTTTTGTTTCTCTGTCTTGAAGTTAGATTTAAAAAAAAAAAAATCGCAGCTTGTTACGTTACCAAGAAACCACAAAAAGCGTAAACTCCTCCATCCTGAAGATTTCTGAAAACTTCAGCTTTCCCTCTGATTGTTACTACACTGACACTGGAGACTCCTTCCATAAATGTTAAATAAACATCTTCACCATTTCAGCGATTACACACGTCCTTGTGCAAGCTGTTGCGCTAAAATTATGCCGTGAGAGAAAATTAATCAACACCACGTGATGAATCAGAATCCAGCATCACATGCTGCAACGTGACCACTAGGTGGCGCACACGGCCTTATTCAGGTCTCCCCTGTGTTGAAGTTCAGCTCTGATCCTTGCAGGTCGTCCGGGTTCACATGCAAATCTCGCTGATGCGTGTCTCATCCCGGCACCATGGTAACGTATTATACAGTAGGAACGCTCAGTGACACTTTGTTCTCTTTCCTCTTTTGTCCTAAAGGCCTGAAGGTAAATCGGTTGGACATGTACGGCGAGAAATACAAACCGTTTAAAGGCATCAAGTACATGACCAAGGCTGGCAAATTCCAGGTGCGGACCTAGAGGCGGACCTCCTCTCCAGCTTCCAGCCGTCTCCAGAGACAGCGAGCGCACAGCGAGACGCGACGGAGGGGGGAGGGGTTCAGTGGGGGCTTGGAAACGGAGGATGATTATGAGGATGGGGATGATTTAATTCGGAACATATTTTTCAGGATTTAAAGGAATCCTTTCTTTGGTGGAAAATGCTGTTTGAGTGCTTTTGGTTAAACGTCTTTCCTATACATAATAGCAACGTTAGCGTTCCTCAGGTAAAAGTATTCCTTTAAATAGAACCACTGTCCTCTGTGTGTCTCTCGTGTGGACGATGGAGGATGATGAAGCATGCAGGCTGTGTGTGTATAGAGTCTGAAGAACGCACTGATCTTCCTAGCGTGTTCGGGGTTAGCACTCTTAGCTTTAATCACAACAAATTTACTCCGTTGTACGAATGATGCATTGTGTTGTCTTGCGATGTCCTGCTCCTCTTTTATTGTGTCTTAGACTGTTTTTGTTGTTGACTCAAACAGTTTGTCATGGAATTGTATATTTTATTTACGGAAAGCTTTAATAATTATTGACATTAAAGATGGCAGTGATGCATTGGATTCCAGGTAAAACAAGGAAATCTACAATATGGGAAAAACAATCACTTCAGATGTTTACAGTGAGTAGATTGATATCTCGTGTACGTCGCAGTAACCCTGCCCTCTTATTGATCACGCACTTAGCTCTCCATTTGCTGAGACTCGACCATTACCAAGCCGACATCGGTGCTGTATCCTGAACCGCATTATCCTCCAGTATACCGTACAGTTATACACTTCACAAGCACATCTGGACAGATTCGTTACACACACACACACACACACACACTAGGGTGCATCAGTTGCCCCTAAAAATGAAAAGTTCCTCCGATCATGATGCATTTTTGTTTTTATGTTCCGTTTGGTAAGAAAACACACTGGGTGAAATATTTTGACAAAATTCAAAAGTTTAATGGCGGCACCAGGAGCTCAAAGTTATGGAAAAAGCTGCTATTTTATGACAAAATTTCGATCACTTTTCATGAAACATTATGGCACGTTATAGAGTATACCAAATATCTTCGATACACATGTTTAGTACATATTCTAAATATATTATCAAGCACAGTTTGAGTTTTAGCTGTTCATTGAATCATTGTTCAACTACTTTTAAACAATACAAATGTATTATGAATCACATTAATGCTTCTCAATCCCTTGCAAAGGTTCTTAACATGATCTCTGGCTCACAAGAAATCAATAAATGGAGTCCAACATTGTGATTCAAACCTTACGCGAAAACATAAAATAAGCGTTTTTTGGCAAAAAAAAAAATGAACCTCATGGTGCCACCGTTAGACTTTTGAATATGGTCAAAACATTTTACAGGACGTCGTTATTGGTGAAAAGGAACACCCAGACAAAAATGCATCAGATTTTATGAAAGTGAGGGCAACTGATGCACCCTAACACGCACTTAGATCCAGAACGTATCTCTGAGGGAAACACTCTCTAACCACTGTTTCGCTGATTAGCGAACGTCTAAGTGCATTGAGGCAACAAGGACCAATTAAACACACTCTGATTGTTGTTGGATATTTTCTGTTTGCTGTGTTTGTTTCTCCTTTCTTGGTTTTGCAGTGATGCAAAATAAAAAAAAAAGTCTGAACTTCAAAAAAAAAAAGTAATCCTGTGTGCTTTGGAATTAACAAAAAAAATAATCACAGCTACGTTGAGGTTATTTTCCAGGCTCTGGACTCCAAGACTGCAGGTGGACGATCTGCTCGAGCTCTGACTCTTCACATGCTGTGACTCTCCGTCGAGTCTGATAAGCAACGACGTTCCGATCGAACGCTCGGAAAGACCATCAACACCATCACTGATGCACATCAACAGCACAACACTCGAACATGGCGAAGACGCCACTCGCATACTGTATCTTGGCAGCATTATTATATGCAAAGACAGAAACACGTCGAAGCGAAAGCGAGAAACTCACGGAAAGTTGACCAAAATCAAGCTATTTAACAGGAATGTAAAATCTGTCCGGTTATATATATCCAGATCTGAGTGTTGGCGAGAAATACAAAACAACGTGAAAAAGATAGAACGCTTCTACAACGGCTGTCTGTGAAGGATCTTGAGAAAGATCTGCAGAGTATCCAGTAGATAGATAGATATACTTTATTTATCCCAAAGGAAATTAAGGCATCCCGTAGCTTATATGACGCACATACACACGTACAAAAGCAAAAAAAAAAAGCATTCTGAAGACAACTGTGAGATGATTACAGATTCTAGACAGTATGCAGAGTGGAAGTGGTGCAGCTGAAGAGTTAAAAAAAAAAAAGTCGAAGAACGTACTGTACAAAAAGGAATAAAACAAACACAGCAGACGGACAGAGCTGCTAGAAAGGCTGCCGCTCGCGCCGGTGCCGTTACTGATGAACCATGACTCAGCATTGGCTAATTGGCTGAATAAGAGATCCAACAAAGACCTACAAGAAAGCTGGCTGTCATAATGTCACAGCAGAAATAAAGGAAAGGTGATTCAAGTGGTGAGGTCATGAGTTCAGAATGTCGGCAACCCAAAGTTGCTCTACGATGGACGCCACCTGGAAAACGGAAGCCTGTTGGACCAAAGGTTACATTACAGGCATTTAGCAGACGCTCTTATCCAGAGCAACGCACCCAGAGCAGCAGTCAGGGGTTAGGTGCCTTGCTCAAGGGCATTTCAACCATTCCTGCTGTTCCAGGGAATCAAACCAGTGACCTTTTGGTCCTAAAGCTGCTTCTCTAACCATTAGGTCATGGCTTCTTGGATGATGTGACAACATGGTGGGAAACCGAGCTGTCAGAGATGAGCAGGACAGATCCAGACGATGAGCGAGCACTGCAGCTTTACGTCCCACTGGGGATGAAGAGGAACAAGCAGCGAGACCGTCAATGATGGCGTAGCCCCGTCTAGTCCAGAAGGAACGATCTAAAGTGTTACAGCAATAAATATCGCAAGCTATATATAGACGCGATATCCACCCTAGGAATGCCGACCTATTTACCAGAAGGAATCCAAAACGGTGAGGAATTGACTGAGAAGAAGCAATTTTTGTTGAACTGCTGAACACATTCAGGCTTAATTAGTCCATAACTTCATTAATAATTGTAATGAAGCAAATCTGGGTAGAAGTTCTATGCACCCTAGGTCCCCCTACCTTCATGCCAGAAAGAATCAAAATCGGTGAAGAATTGAGAGAGAAGAAGCGATTCGCTTGTTAGGGATTGATTAATTACTCCATATGCACCCCAGGCAGACCTACCTTCCTGCCAAAACGAATAAAAATCAGTGAAGAATTGAGAGAAGTGATTTTCATGAAACGTGGATGACGGACAACACATGATGGGGATAAACTCGTCACCTGTCGGCCGGATGAATTAATAATCAAGTCATGACGATCCATCAGTTCTGACTTGCAACAAATCAAAACAAGGCCTGAGTCGATAAATTCCGACTCTGTAAACTCTGTCTCTGTATATTCTGATTTTCTCCATGCTGCCAACACGCAAGCTCTGAATATCCATAATTTCTGACTCTTCACATGTACTGACTTTCTGCTGTGACTCGGTCAGCCCCGACTCTGTATAAATCCAGTCTTTATAAGCACTGACTCAGCATAGTTCCTGACTCCCTGTAAACTCTGTTGGTTCTGACTCTCTATTCTTTGACTCCTCATAAAATTCGACTCTCCATGAATTCAAAGTAAAACTAAATCTCTGACTCAGTGTAGCCTCGGCCGAACCACCGTAAAGCTCCGATTCTCGATCGGCTCTTGTTCTTGATAAACTCAGATTCTCCATTAAAAATGACTCACTCAAGTGCTGACTCAGGTTTTGACACTCGATAAGCTCCTAACCTCCTCATAAACCCCTCCGATTCTCCAAAAAACTCTCACGCTTGACAGTTTTTCACTGCATAAGTTTTGGCTCTCCATAAACTCTGACTCTCATTTGTTCATTTTTCTCCAGTTTGTCCCAGGACCAAATTTTGGTCTCTTTTCCATCAGTTTTTTTTTTCATTGCCATTTCTCCATAAAGTGTTGGCTTTTTTCTGACTTTATTCCAACAGGGATTTTGTATTTTTGGACGCAGCTCTACACAACTTGGCAAAATGACAGTTATTGACCAGCGATTTGTCGTCTTTGGGCTCATTATGGCTCTAAGGTTGATATTTGTCATCCACACGACACGTTCTGTACAGAGCTTTATCCAGAACTGATTATCCAAACAGAGGAAAGCCGTAATGTCTTCCTGTTCCCTGTTAAAAGCCGTTTTGTGGTGTTTGTCTTCGCTGCACTTTACACAACATCTCTGTGCTTATCTGTATATTTTATCCGAACAAGCAGTTTGATTGGACATAATTAGAAATTAATTTTTGATAACATTTTTCTAATGAAGATAAAATAAATGTTGGGTGTTTCTTTGTTTTCTTGTTATTAATCCATTATAATAGTGAGAATGACTGACTGCATTAATATAAAATGAATATAGCAGGAACCACTTTTGGTATGACACACAAAAAAAGGTTGTTAGTTTTAATATAAAGGTTTTGAGTTTTAAAGTAATTACATATATAGAGGATATTACACAGTCGTGTGAAGATGCCTCATCTCATCTCATTATCTGTAGCCGCAAGCTGGATCCTATCCCAGCTGACTACGGGTGAAAGGCGGGGTACACCCTGGACAAGTCGCCAGGTCATCACAGGGCTGACACATAGACACAGACAACCATTCACACTCACATTCACACCTACGCTCAATTTAGAGTCACCAGTTAACCTAACCTGCATGTCTTTGGACTGTGGGGGAAACCGGAGCACCCGGAGGAAACCCACGCGGACACGGGGAGAACATGCAAACTCCGCACAGAAAGGCCCTCGCCGGCCACGGGGCTCGAACCCAGGACCTTCTTGCTGTGAGGCGACAGCGCTGACCACTACACCACCGTGCCGCCCATGTAAAGATGTGAAGTATGAAATATACATTCACCAATCTTTGAGTGGTGAATGTATATTTCACGAGTGAGTGAAGTGATAAATGTGTCCATTTATATTAGACCGGTATGGACACATCCACACACACAAAAAAATATGCAAGTTAATCAGAAGAATTTTAATTTCGAACCAGTTCGCCATTTTGACAACACGCGTCTATCTAGTCAGCAGGAAAACACTGGGAGTGACGTCATCGGAGTGAAATATCAGGAATTATTATACACACAGGACACTTTTTTGATGGAATAAAAACATGTTCTATTCCCTTCTAGCAGGTTTCATTCATTTGGTTTGATAGCATGCAATATTGTTAGCATATCGCTTATCCTACGTGTATTACATCACTCTACCCAATAGAGAATGAGCGCTGAATATGGTTTACGATATTGCATGGTTGTCAAGACAACATGATGTCACACATTGAAGATGTAAAACTTCTGCGCAAGTGAGCGACTGTGACAATTTGTAAACAAACATGGCCGCCGGGTTTGCTTCATTAAATACAGAAGATTTTGAGAGAATTTTGAAAGAGAAAGACACCTTGAACACCCGAAAGGAATGTGTATGTATAATAATAATAATAATAATAATAATATTGTCTGGCTTTTTTTCATGGTGTATCAGATATATTCCATTCAACTTCGACTCGTTCAGTATCATGCTCGCTGGATGGAATGTATCTGATAGACCACGAAAAAAAGCCAGACAATATTATTTAAATATGTGACTCAGATCAGCGATGGATTTTGAAAAATGTGAGTTTTTCAATATGAGAAGATAAACTTCATGTCTTCAAGCTGATGTGTGATTTTCTTTTTATTATATCGACACATTCACAAACAAATTTATGAAAACAACTCGCTCATCGATTTCCTCATGACGTGGAGATGGAGATTTATGTTGCGGTTTTGGTTCTCCATGTCCCGGATGGAGCTCGGATGAAAAATACCAGTGGGGCGGCGTATATTTCCCAGTAAAATATACATTTTCAAATCTGTCTTGTGAACAAACTCTAACATCACATTTGCCTTATTTATGATATTTGTATAGTTTTAGCAGATGTATGTATGTATGTACGCTGTCATGACACAAAGTTTTACACCACAGCTGAAATGTGTGATGTATTTTTATTTATTTTTCCTGTTTGGTGTAAAAAAAAAAAAAAAGTTACGCTAACTTAAAAATTCAAGGCAACTTACTGCACAGGATTTTTGAGTTTATGTGACAACTAAGATTTTGAAGAAAGTTGTGCCAGCTTATACTTTTGGTCTTCATATTCACACAAACTTAATTTTTTCAGTTTTACATGATAAGAATTCAACTTTAAGGCCAATAATCTTTCATCCAAGTAAAAACTTCAAAATTTGAGTTAAATTTTCTTTTTATCCCACAATAAAACAAATAACAATCCAGTTCAAATAGCATGTTTATTTTAACACGACGGTAGCAAAACTGCTATAAAACTGGAGTGGCAGTGCTTTTTTGTTAAAGTGCCATTCCACCATTGGATGTATTCTTTGGCATAAAATACAATATATTTTATGACAACATGACTAGACAGAGAAATCTTTTAGCTTCAAAATGATATATCAAACAATTTTTTGACAACGACAAGTATATTAATTTTGCGACCAAAGTCACCTACCCTTTTAATTTCCGCGCGGTAGTGAAATGTGATGTCATCGGCAGGTTCCCCTTCTTGTGTACCACGTCACGTGTGACGTGGCACAGATTATCAGCAATGGCGGATAGAACGCGATTTCCACTTGTCGATTGCTGTGCCGATATTCACCATCGACCGTCTCCTTTGGGCATCACTTGCTATTTTCCTTCGCTTCTTTTCCGAAGCTGACAATCGCGTTCTATCCGCCATTGCTGATAATCTGTGCCACGTCACACGTGACGTGGTACACAAGAAGGGGAACCTGCCGATGACATCATGTTTCACTACCGCGCGGAAATTAAAAGGGTAGGTGACTTTGGTTGCAAAATTAATATACTTGTCGTTGTCAAAAAATTATGTTTGATATATCATTTTGAAGCTAAAAGATTTCTCTGTCTAGTGATACCATTTATATTATTGTATTTTATGCCAAAGAATACATCCAATGGTGGAATGGCACTTTAAGTCAGACATTCACTTATTTTAAGCCTGAAGCTAATTTGACAAACAAAATGTGCAAACAATTCAGTATACTGAGTTGTTTGCACATTTCGTTTGTCAAATTAGTTTTCCCTTGGATGAAAGATTATTGGCCTTAAAGTTGAATTCTTATCAAGTAAAACTGAAAAACATTAAGTTTGTGTGAATATGAAGACCAAAAGTATAAGCTGGCACAACTTTCTTCAAAATCTTTGTTGTCACATAAACTCAAAAATCCTGTGCAGTAAATTGCCTTGAATTTTTCAGTTGGTGTAAGTTTTTATTTTTTTTTTACAGTGATAGTCAGTCATGTCTGAAATCCTAAAATCACATGAGATTTTAACCCCTCAGCTCCCACAAAAGTCCACTCCACACTTTCCTACAGCCCCAGTTCTTCCTCCTCCTCCTCCTCCTCCTCTTTTTAAGAACTCTAAGAGCCATGGACACTAAAGGAGGGGCCCAGATGGACAGAATTTTTTCCCCTCCATGTGATTTCAGTCTTGAATGAATTTCTCGTGTCACGGTTTGGCCCCAGTTTGTCCCTGCAGTGGATTTTTCTTGACTCAGCTTTTTTTTTTTAAACATCAGTCATGCTTCTTTAATCTTTCATCTCATGTAGAAACTTATTTTATTTTAACTTCAAGTGTTTAGAGACTTAAAAAAAAATAAATGCAAAGGAAAGCAGGACTTGCTGGTGTTTGGTGAGTGAGTTCACTTTCTCCTCTTCCTCTGGTGTGTGTGTGTGTGTGTGTTCCTCCCAGGGAAAGTGATTAACTCATCCCTGATGCCATTATTATACTCCAGTCCTCACTGATGATCTGATCTGTTTGTGTTGCTGATCGCCGCACGAGCTTTTTTCCCTTTTTCTTTGTTGTTATCTCCTCCCCCTGTTTATGTTTTTATTTACTCACTGTTTGCTGGTGTTAGCAGTAACACATTTGACCGTCCACACACACACACACACACACACCCTACCCGCGGGGGCTCTTTGTCCCAGAGGGTGTTGCGTTCTTCACCTTGTCACGTGTTTGATAAACATGAGAGAAATGTCACCTTAATCACAGGTACCTCAACGGGGAACACTGGCGGCACGTGCACCAAAATACATTAATAATAATAATAATAATAATAATAATAATAATAGAAACCCACAGAGCTCCTTTAAACACTTTCCTGAGCTCCATTACAGGCTGTTTGCAAACATGCACAAGACTTAAAAACCCTTTCTATCTATCTATCTATCTATCTATCTATCTATCTATCTATCTATCTATCTATCTATCTATCTATCTGAAATATAATCTAATCTATAGGTTCATTATGTTGCAACATGGCTGTAAGCGCGCGACCGTTAATGACGTCCTTTTCCTTCCTTTCTTTTCTTTCTTTTCTTTCTTATTTTCCATCCTACCCAGTCGAGCAGTGTGCGGTTTGGGACGGGCCCCCAAACCATTTAACTTGTTGGAGGGAAAAAAAATTGCACGTGATTTTCTTTCTTTCTTTCTTTGAAACAGGCCACGTGCTCCGAGTCGTGGCGCGTGCGTTTTGTGATCTCATTCAAGGTTTGTTGCATTATTATTATTATTATTATTATGATTATTATTATGATTATTATGATTATGCAGCCCGGCAGCAGCGCTTCAGCTCAGATCAGCTCTTATTCACCGCTTTCACCCGCATGATGACGCTTTCCTGGGGTTTGCACAACAACTAGGAAGAGTTAGGTTCACAAACTTTGCGTTCCAGCCCGTGGAGGTAGGGGTGTGTGTGTGCACCAAAAAATAAATGAATAAATAAACCCCTGAGTGTTTTGTTGGTAATGTGCAGTGTAGGACCTTACAACTGCCTGCTAAGTGCAATGATTTCTTAAACAGTGTAAACTGCATGTTAGTTTCAGTTAAGTGTGTGTGTGTGTGTGTGTTTTCAAACTGCAGCTGCCCCACTGCAGGTCATTTCAGCTCCTCAGTCTTACTGTCTCAATGAATTTATAAAATAGTTGTTTTTAAATTGCTTTGTGTGTAATTGTACGCGCTGTCACCTCACAGCAAGAAGGTCCAGGTTCGAGCCCCGTGTCCGCGTGGGTTTCCTCCGGGTGCTCCGGTTTCCCCCACAGTCCAAAGACATGCAGGTTAGGTTAACTGGTGACTCTAAATTGAGTGTAGGTGTGAATGTGAGTGTGAATGGTTGTCTGTGTCTATGTGTCAGCCCTGTGATGACCTGGCGACTTGTCCAGGGTGTACCCCGCCTTTCGCCCGTAGTCAGCTGGGATAGGATCCAGCTCGCCTGCGACCCTGTAGAACAGGATAAAGCGGCTAGAGATAATGAGATGAGATGAGAAGACGCTGAACAGTATTCAGTGTACCTTCTAGAATGGACAAAATTACTCAGTCTACAGCTACAGTAATGTGCCTCCTGTTCCTCTTGAACTCTGTAAGTCACTGAGAACTCAACGCATGAGTATGTTTTTTGAGTCTTAAAGAGAGACCAATCTTTAAATAGCCAAACTTAAAGCGAGACGGCCTTTCGATTTCATAAAATCAGTGAAATTTAGTTCCGTCTGAGATGTGGTGATTGTGATATATGTTTATTTCTGTAATATCTCACAAAATATCCAGCCATTCTGTGGCTGGGAAGTTATTTAATTTGATGGGATTAAAGCAAATAATGTGCATGAAATCGCTCGCTTCGCACAGTCAAGCAGACAGAGGAAGTCCGTGTGTGTGTGTGTGTACAGGTTTCCCATTGAGCGTGCACTGACAGTTCCATCATTCTGTCGCTAAACGAACAGCTGATCACACCGAGGTGCTCGCTGAGCACCAATATTTATTAGTTTGGTCCTGCGTTTCCTTTCCTTCGTATATAACATAACGTCTTTTCTTCTCGCTTTCTTTCCGTTACTGTAGTCACTCTTTCACGTTTCATTCGCACACTTGCGTCCTCCATTTTTCTCTCCTGTTTCAAATTTGTATCCCACAATGCTTTGTGTGAACGGGGAAAGCCCACCACGGGATGTGATGCATGATGTAGTATCTTGTATTGGGTCATGGTGAAGCAGGAAAAAATAGCAGAGAATTTAGGGCCACGTGGCCCTCAACTCATTAATTGTTCTATTTTAATAAAACCTAATAAAATTGGAAGTCTGTGATTCAAATTCAGTAGCTTTCGATCACTAAACAAAAATAATTGGGTGTCTGGAATTATTATTTTTTTATGACCTACACTTGAAAAATCTGAAAGGCAGTCTAGCTTTAAGGCTTATAAAGCCTGTAAGGATATACAGCACTGTGCAAAAGTCTTTGGCACCCTTTTATTTTTTCATACAAACTTCGTTATAGATTTCTATTTTATGATTTCCACATTATCGAGTCAAAATGTTACAAAAAACATTTTAGAGTCCAAACATTCAGTTTTTTTCCAGCACAAAATTAAATGTTAGAGAAAAAAATGTGTGTATCTGAGCAGCATATTCCATAAGAGCGCACTTTTCAGATGAAAAAAGAAAACATAATGAAAGCTGCTGGGTTTTGGTGTAAAATGAAGAAGTGCGTGCGACAGTCAAAGTGTCCAGAAGAACTGCGGCTGGTTCTGTAAGATGCTCAGGAAAACCTACAGCTCTTTTTTTTTTTTTTTAAAGCAAAGAGTCATCTCACACCAAATATTGACTTTGTTTAATTTATTACGGCTCACTGATTACTGTTTATAGTATTTTTTGAATATTGAAACATTTAATTTCATTATTTTTAAGCCATGTTTTGGTCGACAGCATTTCTTTACATGAGCCTCAGACTTTTGCACAGGACTGTACACGGACACGTCCATAACATAACGTAGATTTATCATCGCTACACATGGTTCCGAAGTGATGTCATTTGATCAAGTTGTGTGCTGATATTATAAAGCTACAGAGTAGTTATTATTATTATTAATGTGTGTGTTCATTAGGTATTAGCTTTAAATAATCAGTTCATGCGATTATTGATGCTTATAATCTATAACTATAGCTGTAATCCTGCTGATCGGGTCACTGTGTTTGCAAATTGATTGAATTTAACTCTGGTACTTTTCTATTTTTAATGATGAATAGTCTAGAATTGAAAATATAACGACAATTAGTCTATCAGTTCAGTTTATAAAAAATAAATAGTTTAAAAAAGATGTGCTATGTGGAGGAAATGAGCACTGTACAGGGTTTTCACTGTCATCTCACAGCAAGAAGGTTTTAGGTTTGAGCCTCATGGTTGACTCGGATCTTTCTGTGTGGAGTTTGTGTGTTCTCTTCGTCCCTGTGTGGGTTTCCTCAGGGTGCTCAAGTTTCCTCCACAGTCCAAAAACACAGATTTGGTCAAATGGCTACTCTAAATTGCCCATGAATGTGTGTGTGTGTGTGTGTGTGTGTGTGTGAGATGGTGGTTTATCGCTGTGTATCCCTGTGATAGATTGGTGATTTTCAGGGCCGGCTGGGATTGGCTCCAGCTCACCCATGACCCGTAATGGATAAACGGTATAGCTAATGCATGAATTAACTGAATATGTCCAATCTGGCAACCCAAATCACATGGTTTCCAGAATTCATCCTCACTGAAATATTTATAATAATACTACACCCTAGGGAAAAATAAACCTCTAATGGATGTGGTTCAGATGCCCAAATACAATACAAGGCAGAAACCTAAATCTGTGATCGAAACTGTTCAGAAAGAAAGGTTCTTCTTGGCCCGGTCCACCAGCAAGCACGAGTTAAGGAAGTGTAAACATGACCCTGGACGTATTTAACGTTGTTGCTTTCTAATTCAGGTTCGTAGTAGCCTCAGTGTGTGTAGCACGCCGATGGCTGTGGCGATTCGGCTAATTTTAGCTCGCCGCTTCACCACAGACTGAAACAAGACTCCGGGTTCGCAAACAGCACCAGGAAGGAAGATGCTGCCTATTTTTAGATAAGGACGAGTGCATGCACTCACTATTTTATAAACTGACCATATTACGGTATTCCTGGTCTCGATTTCCGGAACCCACACACAAACCAAACGTCTCGTTTTAATAATCACACGCTTCACATGTTGTGTGTTCATCTCATTATCTCTAGCCGCTTTATCCTGTTCTACAGGGTCGCAGGCGAGCTGGAGCCTATCCCAGCTGACTACGGGCGAAAGGCGGGGTTCACCCTGGACAAGTCGCCAGGTCATCACAGGGCTGACACATAGACACAGACAACCATTCACACTCACATTCACACCTACGCTCAATTTAGAGTCACCAGTTAACCTAACCTGCATGTCTTTGGACTGTGGGGGAAACCGGAGCACCCGGAGGAAACCCACGCGGACACGGGGAGAACATGCAAACTCCGCACAGAAAGGCCCTCGCCGGCCCCAGGGCTCGAACCCAGGACCTTCTTGCTGTGAGGCGACAGCGCTAACCACTACACCACCGTGACCTGGTGACTTGTACCCCGCCTCTCGCCCATAGTCAGCTGGGATAGGCTCCAGCTCGCCTGCGACCCTGTAGAACAGGATATGTGGCTACGGATGGATGGATGGATGGATGTCCTGAATGTATCTATTGATCCAAATTTCAAGTGACATGAGGATTTCCTTTTCACGCGTATTTTACACATATTGTTCACATTATGAGGGCACAACATGATGAAATGCACCGTCACACGTTTTTCCATCTCTCTCACACACACACACACTTGTCTTCATGGCACACGTGAAAACCTGAGCCTGTGAGCACATGTGAAGTGAAGTGCCCTGGCTGTGAGGGAGTCAGAGCAGGATGTGCAGTGCTCTGAGTGTCCAGCAGGGAGGCTGTGACTGACTCCACACTGAGAGGAAATACAATAACACCCTTTGTAGTGCACTACATGTCCAATTAGAACCGAGCCACTGCTTTCCTCCTTTTCTTTTCTTTTCTTTCCGCTTACAGAACAAAGCTCGATGGTTATTACAGAAATATATAAATATATTTAAATATGCGTGCGTGTGCGTGAGATTTGGGTTCTGATCACGAGCGCGAGACAAAGACCGGAATGTGCGGGGACTGCAGTCAGACAAAGGAGCGCGCGCGCGCGCCGGTTCCGCGCGTGGGCAGACGTGCCATTACGCGCGCGCGGTTTGTCACACATCTCACGGACGCGTTGGGTGTGGCTGGCGGCGTGCGTTCATCACAGCAGCAGTCCAGTTGTGCTGGTTGATCAGGAAGTGACGCCGCGCGACAGACCTCCGTCAAGTTCCGTTATTTAGACTGAGGCGCGCGCGCACGTACACCACCTCCACCACACATGCGCGCGCGCTCGGACACCGAACCCACGTGCTGTCATACTGACGCACTGCCTCATCCTCAAACCCTTCAGCACTCACTCCTCATCCTCAAACCCTTCAGCACTCACTCCTCATCCTCAAACCCTTCAGCACTCAGCTCCTCATCCTCAACCCCTTCAGCACTCAGCTCCTCATCCTCAAACCCTTCAGCACTCACTCCTCATCCTCAAACCCTTCAGCACTCAGCTCCTCATCCTCAGCCCCTTCAGCACTCAGCTCCTCATCCTCAAACCCTTCAGCACTCACTCCTCATCCTCAGCCCCTTCAGCACTCACTCCTCATCCTCAGCCCCTTCAGCACTCAGCTCCTCATCCTCAGCCCCTTCAGCACTCACTCCTCATCCTCAAACCCTTCAGCACTCACTCCTCATCCTCAGCCCCTTCAGCACTCACTCCTCATCCTCAGCCCCTTCAGCACTCACTCCTCATCCTCAGCCCCTTCAGCACTCACTCCTCATCCTCAAACCCTTCAGCACTCACTCCTCATCCTCAGCCCCTTCAGCACTCAGCTCCTCATCCCCTTCAGCACTCAGCTCCTCATCCTCAAACCCTTCAGCACTCACTCCTCATCCTCAGCCCCTTCAGCACCCACTCCTCATCCTCAACCCCTTCAGCACCCACTCCTCATCCTCAGCCCCTTCAGCACCCACTCCTCATCCTCAGCCCCTTCAGCACCCACTCCTCATCCTCAGCCCCTTCAGCACCCACTCCTCATCCTCAGCCCCTTCAGCACCCACTCCTCATCCTCAGCCCCTTCAGCACTCAGCTCCTCATCCTCAGCCCCTTCAGCACCCACTCCTCATCCTCAGCCCCTTCAGCACCCACTCCTCATCCTCAGCCCCTTCAGCACCCACTCCTCATCCTCAGCCCCTTCAGCACCCACTCCTCATCCTCAGCCCCTTCAGCACTCACTCCTCATCCTCAACCCCTTCAGCACCCACTCCTCATCCTCAGCCCCTTCAGCACTCACTCCTCATCCTCAGCCCCTTCAGCACCCACTCCTCATCCTCAACCCCTTCAGCACCCACTCCTCATCCTCAAACCCATTCAGCACTCACTCCTCATCCTCAACCCCTTCAGCACTCACTCCTCATCCTCAGCCCCTTCAGCACCCACTCCTCATCCTCAACCCCTTCAGCACCCACTCCTCATCCTCAACCCCTTCAGCACCCACTCCTCATCCTCAGCCCCTTCAGCACTCAGCTCCTCATCCTCAACCCCTTCAGCACCCACTCCTCATCCTCAACCCCTTCAGCACCCACTCCTCATCCTCAAACCCCTTCAGCACTCACTCCTCATCCTCAACCTCTTCAGCACTCACTCCTCATCCTCAAACCCTTCAGCACCCACTCCTCATCCTCAAACCCATTCAGCACTCACTCCTCATCCTCAAACCCATTCAGCACCCACTCCTCATCCTCAAACCCATTCAGCACTCACTCCTCATCCTCAAACCCATTCAGCACTCACTCCTCATCCTCAAACCCTTCAGCACTCACTCCTCATCCTCAACCCCTTCAGCACTCAGCTCCTCATCCTCAGCCCCTTCAGCACTCACTCCTCATCCTCAGCCCCTTCAGCACTCAGCTCCTCATCCTCAGCCCCTTCAGCACTCACTCCTCATCCTCAGCCCCTTCAGCACTCACTCCTCATCCTCAAACCCATTCAGCACTCACTCCTCATCCTCAAACCCTTCAGCACTCACTCCTCATCCTCAAACCCTTCAGCACTCAGCTCCTCATCCTCAAACCCTTCAGCACTCAGCTCCTCATCCTCAACCCCTTCAGCACTCAGCTCCTCATCCTCAGCCCCTTCAGCACTCACTCCTCATCCTCAGCCCCTTCAGCACTCAGCTCCTCATCCTCAAACCCTTCAGCACTCAGCTCCTCATCCTCAACCCCTTCAGCACTCAGCTCCTCATCCTCAACCCCTTCAGCACTCACTCCTCATCCTCAGCCCCTTCAGCACTCAGCTCCTCATCCTCAAACCCTTCAGCACTCACTCCTCATCCTCAACCCCTTCAGCACTCAGCTCCTCATCCTCAACCCCTTCAGCACTCACTCCTCATCCTCAACCCCTTCAGCACTCAGCTCCTCATCCTCAACCCCTTCAGCACTCAGCTCCTCATCCTCAGCCCCTTCAGCACTCAGCTCCTCATCCTCAGCCCCTTCAGCACTCACTCCTCATCCTCAACCCCTTCAGCACTCAGCTCCTCATCCTCAGCCCCTTCAGCACTCAGCTCCTCATCCTCAGCCCCTTCAGCACTCACTCCTCATCCTCAACCCCTTCAGCACTCAGATCCTCATCCTCAGCCCCTTCAGCACTCAGCTCCTCATTCTCAGCCCCTTCAGCACTCACTCCTCATCCTCAGCCCCTTCAGCACTCACTCCTCATCCTCAACCCCTTCAGCACTCAGCTCCTCATCCTCAGCCCCTTCAGCACTCAGCTCCTCATCCTCAGCCCCTTCAGCACTCACTCCTCATCCTCAGCCCCTTCAGCACTCACTCCTCATCCTCAGCCCCTTCAGCACTCAGCTCCTTATCCTCAGCCCCTTCAGCACTCAGCTCCTCATCCTCAACCCCTTCAGCACTCACTCCTCATCCTCAGCCCCTTCAGCACTCAGCTCCTCATCCCCTTCAGCACTCAGCTCCTCATCCTCAGCCCCTTCAGCACTCACTCCTCATCCTCAGCCCCTTCAGCACTCACTCCTCATCCTCAACCCCTTCAGCACTCAGCTCCTCATCCTCAGCCCCTTCAGCACTCACTCCTCATCCTCAGCCCCTTCAGCACTCAGCTCCTCATCCTCAGCCCCTTCAGCACTCACTCCTCATCCTCAACCCCTTCAGCACTCAGCTCCTCATCCTCAGCCCCTTCAGCACTCACTCCTCATCCTCAGGTGAAGACCTGATGGTCCGAATGTCTCATGCTCAAACTGTTGGGTCTCAAAACTGTAATTACTCACTAATAACTAACTATCAGTCCACTTTACAGGTTTGTAAATAATAGACACAGACAACCATTCACACTCACATTCACACCTACGGTCAATTTAGAGTCACCAGTTAACCTAACCTGCATGTATAATAATCATAATAATTATAATAGCTGGCTTTTTCATGGTCAATCAGATATATTCCATTCAGCTGCTTGTCTTTGACTCGTTCAGGATCATGCTAGCTGAATGGAATATATCTGATAGACCACTCAACACCAGCTGATATTATTTAATTATCTCATTCCAGTGGCACCTGTCAGGGGGTGGGATCTATTAGGCAGCAAGAGAACAGTCATTTCTCAAAGTCGATGTGTTGGAAGCAGGAAAAATGGGTGAGCGCAAGGATCTGAGGGACTTTAACAAGGGCCAAATTGTGATGGTGAGATGACTGGGTCTGAGCATCTCCAAAATGACGCATCCTGTGAGGTGTTCCCGGTATGCAGTGGTTAGTACTGAACAAAAGTGGTCCAAGGAAGGACAAGCGGTGAACCGGCGACATGGTCATGGGTGTCGAAGGCTCATTGATTCGCACGGGACACAAAGGCTAGCCTATGTGGTCCAAGTCCACAGAAGAGCTACTGTAGCACAAACTGCTGAAAAAGTTAATGCTGGCTAAAACAGAAAGGAGTCAGCATGAACTTTTTCAGCAGTTTGTTCTACAGTAGCTTTTCTGTGGGGTTGGATTTATATCATGTTGTGTAGTTTAATCTACTGCAAAGCATCATATTTAATAAGATCCTCTGATGTCTGTGGTGTCAATGTCGGAGCCACGTATCTCTAAAAGTCAACTTTTCATGAGCTTCAGAAAACAGCCCTGTTTTTATCTCTGTGATGATGCGTTTTCCAGCTAATCCAAGACGGGTTTTAAAGAGTTTATTTAGTTTAAAGACGTAGGAAATTTTCTCAGTCCATAAAAGAACATGTAATCCTTCAAACTACGGTAACTCGTAGCTGAAGCTTTCAGACAAATGGAGTGGAGTCGTACTGTATAAAGTTGCATAAAATGGAAAGGCTGAAGTAAAGTATAAGTACTTCGAACTTACTTATTCGGGGTAAAAGCTGATTTTTGTACATTAATGTTATTCGGTGTCAGACCACATGTTTTGATCAATAGTTTTGCTATAATGATTCTCATCATGAGTCCTCATCACAATTCCATCGTATTGAACCACTCCAGATCTCAAATTAGCAGATCTCTTAGTTTTGTTGTTCCATTTAATTGGCGATTAGCTGCTATGGTGAGAAACGGACTAGCCAATCAGAATCATGCGTGTGTCCCCCCGATACTTGGCGTATTTTTTGCCCCAGAGTGTACTTTTAGATGGGAGTAAAAAGTGTCTGAGCTCGTGAGGGATTTTGGTGATTTGATTATTTTTGTGGCTACTGCGTGAGGGAGGCTGTAGCCTCTACGTCATCATGTTGTAAGAATGAATGCAACAATAGTGCACTGCGCATACAGGTGTTCCTATTAAAATGGCCGGTGAGTGTATACAATTCGGTTCACCATTCGAAATAAATGGACTAGATTAAAGAAATCGTTTTCAGGCATGTTTATGCTTATTACCGAAGGAAAGTGCGTTCCTATTTTAAAATCTACTCCAGGTCGTCCCCTTTTCCTCGATGCCTTCGGCCGGTGGTCCCATGTGTGATGTTGATGTGACGCACTTCCGAGTTGTTACAGGAAGTTGTCGAAAAGAGTATTGAGACCACTGAGCTCTAGCGCCGGGCCATTTCCGGGGAATAAGCGTTTTGGTCATGGCGACAGCGTGTGTGTGTCAACCTCGGAGTCGAATAATATAAAGTACAGACACTTGGTATATTTTACTTCTGTGATTTTTAAATAGTTCATTTTTGGATTACGCTTCGTTTTTTGTGGCTACTGACTCATAGAGTAAATATATATATGCTATATTTACTGTATGGACATGGGATCGGAAAACTATTTTATTTATAAGCAGGAGCCACATGGACCCATAGGGGACCGATTTTTTTATTCTGGTTGTCAAAATGCTTTGTGTAGAGCTTTGTGAAAAACTTACGACCTCAATTACACAAACGTATCAGAGTTGCCCTCTGGATTCTTCCGTACAGTAATGAGCCTTATCTTGGCTTCGTTGCAGTTCCTTGGACTTTTCTTTTTAATCACTTTGACATTTCAATAATATCAGCTGGTGTTGAGTGGTCTATCAGATATATTCCATTCAGCGAGCATGATACTGAACGAGTCGAAGACGAGTAGCTGAATGGAATATATCTGATGGCCCACGAAAAAAAGCCATTATTATTATTATACATACACATTCCTTTCAGGTGTTCAACACATCTTTCTCTTTCAAAATTCTCTCAAAATCTTCTGTATTTAACAACGCAAACCTGGCGGCCATGTTTGTTTACAAATTGTCACAGTCGCTCGCTAGCGCAGAAGTTTTACATCTCCGATGTGTGATGCCATGTTGTCTTGACAACCATGCAATATCATAACCCATATTCAATGCTCATTCTCCATTGGGTAGAGTGACGTAATACACATAGGATAAGCGATATG